>NW_008825427.1:63245-65287 GCF_000699105.1 Pygoscelis adeliae
GGAAAAGGGCTACCTGGCTCCAGCTGGCTCCTGGAGGTTTCCAGGGCATGGAGAGCACCACTAGAGGGCTCACAAAGTATTTAAAGGGTTATTACATGTGGTATGTGAAAAATATTCTCATTTTACTTTCTGTTCCTCCATTTGTACATGCAACGTATTTCAGAACTGAACCTGCTAAAGCGTGCCTTTACTTTAAAGTCAGCTTCACGAACTCTCACAGGCTCATCTCCGTATGGGGACACCACCACGCTCTGACCTCTCCTGTGTAAACAGGCCTTCCATGTAAAACAACTTTGGCCTGACCATGCTGCCCATTACCCAGCAGTCGCTAACCAGAGGCAGCCATTCAGCAAAATGACGACTGCCATTACCAGTGTTTCCAGAGGTGTGACGAGTTCGGTGCACCAGGTGTAGCAATATCAGTGTATCCCATTTATCAGCGCTTCTGAAAGAAAAGAAAAAAACCCACAACCTTCTTTCCCTTCCTCTTTCCCCATAGAAACCAACCAAAAAAAGCTTTAGTAAAGCTAACTGGAAAGAAGACAGACACGACCCTAATACTTGTACCTTCCCCAATTAGGGGAGTCATATAAATTCTGGGACAACAGGTTCTCAGGCATATGAAGATTTTGGTATATTGCTCATGGGGTCAGGGAGGTTGGCCATCCCTACAATGAGATATGAAAGCTATTTGTGGCAACTAGTAAATAATGCTGTCTACCCCTAAAACACACTTTCTCTTAAGGATCAATATTTACCTTTGTCGATGGGGGAGAATACAAAACTAGTATAACGGGTTTTCTTTTTCCCCTCTTACCACTGATTAGCCCTGAGGACCTTGTTACAACATTTGGTGTTGAGAGTAGAAATGTTCTAATATATAGCCCCAAACTAAAAAATGTGAAGGCAATAATCACAGGAGTATTTCAACGTTAACTAAAATGAAGTTCCTTCTTTTTTGTACTCTTTCTTTTCCCTTTCCTCTCTGAAAGAGGCTGCCAAGGGAATTATTATGATTACTCTGCATGTTTCGCAGATGGTTGGCTGCTGCACAGGGTTCTCGAGAGAGGTCAACATCCTATAGCATCCAGCTTGGATGCTGCCCTCCACACCAGCTGAGCTATGGAAGTCCTTAGTCAGCAAGCTTTTGCTGACATGCCTAATTGAAGTCTCTGGGACAAGCCACCTCCTCAAAGCTTGGACTGAAGCACTTTCCTGAACTGGGACTTAATTCTACTCTCCTATTAAACCCGATGGAAATATTCCACTTTCCAGGAATGGAAGTCGAAGAGGACTTTTATTTTTTTATATTTATGTATACATAAATATGTACACAGACACACATGCACACATAAAAGCTGCCACTTTGAGGTGTTCAGAAGCCACGTTCAAGAATGCTCTCAGGAGTTTCAGCTAAACCTCATAAGTTTTCTTCTCAGGGATACTAGAGACACGGACATTGGTTGTATCATGCCAACAGTGTGAGGACAGGAAGCTTTCCTGCCTTTTGGCTTTGCTACATGGCATGCAGACAAGCAGTTTGGAGAGCCCACAGTCACAGGCTGGTGGGAGCAAGGAGGCTGTATGTTTATTTAATCTGTAGGCTTTTGGTAAATAATTGATAAATCCACCTTTCTGGTACCACTCCACGGCAAAATGGAAGAGAAAAAGGGGCAATACTGACACAATGCTGTAACACCCACTTGTACGGTCCCCCACTTTCCATATATATGCCAGCAACATGGACAGACTGTATTTAGCCCCTGTCCAGGACTGGACTGATTAAGGATCAAAATAAGAACAGCAACTGCCCCAAAGGCTCTGTTTGTTAGGAGATTAGGATACTCACCTCGGCTCCTCCTTTTAAAGAATGAAGATGAGACAACAAATCCAGACTTTCAGCCCCAAAGAAGGGTAGAGGATCAGCTGCTGCAGGTTGTCTTGGGGCCAACCAGCCCACGTGGCTGGTAGGAAGACTGTGGACCTGGATCAGGAGCAAGCATTGCTGCTTGTATTAAGACTTTGCTCCTGCCCAGGCAGGA
>NW_008825427.1:65317-89014 GCF_000699105.1 Pygoscelis adeliae
AGAGCTCGGGGAAGGGCTCCAAGGCTTTTGCCCTGGGGAGGAAAGAGAGACAAACAGTGCTCTGCCATTAAAGGTCCACAGAAGACCAGAGCATTACTCCGTTCTCCCCCACATGCCTCCCAAACGAAAACTCCTGAAAATCTGTCTTCATTACAGCGGTATCACCCTTCAGGACAGGAACATGTTTCACTGACACATCTGTTTCACAGGGACAAATGCATGGAGGTGAATATGTTGAATAAACAAGCTGAGGTCTGCAAAGCCACCTTGAGTAAAAACTGGATTTTCACATCCTTTAGGTACTTAGAGTCTCTGCCCTCATTATCTGAACTGCACCCACACAGACAGTCCCTGCAAATGTAGCATTTTACAAGTTTGGGTATCAGATTTATTGTTTAAAATTATTTTCAAGCCAATGACTTATAACAGAGATATATCTGCTCATCTACGTCAACAAGGGTTGTATGAATCTTAGATTTCTAAAATGCAAATTAGCTATTTATGCTAGAAATTGAGGGATCCACTATAGTTTATTTTGAGGTGGGCTTTTTCATTTTGAACATTTTTCACAAAGATGCATACCACTATTTAAGTATGATGAGGTTAGCATAAACCAGCAAAAGCAAAGAAATTGTAAGCTAAGATTGATGATACATTCCTAACTCATGCTGTTGTGCCTAATTATTGCAGGACTGCCAACCAGCTCATGGTAATTACATACTGCAAACAGAGCTGGGGGGGGGGGAATCATTGTTTTGGGTTCATATTACTTTCACTGAACTTTACTGGCATGTTTGATTCATATCTCCTTTTTATGTTTTGAGCTCATAGAGCCTGCAAACTCAAATACAAAGCTTCTGATGGATCAGGAAGAACAAGGCTGGTTTTCCCTCCAGACTCTCGTCTAAAGCACAATGACAATCTTGTTCCATTTATTACCACGAAAACATGCTGCTCTTGCTTCTCTTCGCGAACCACTCTTGGCCAGCTTTGTTATTTCCAGAAGAGACACCAGCCAGTCTTGTTTCTGTTTGTAGATGGCATATGAGAAAAGGAGGGGGCTTTGAAGAGCACGGGGAAAGAGCTGTGTTACGCACACCGACCGCAGGTTTCTATCGGTCTCTTTTTTGCTGTTTCCTAGAGTTCAAAAGCAGACGCTTCTTTGCATTCTCTTACTGGATATGAGTATAGTTTCAGTCCCAGAGCGGCGGTATCTAGAGAGGAGTTTAATAATTTTTACTCTCTCATTTTACACTCATATGTCCTTAACCCAATTTAGATGGTCAAAGCACTCTGGGACAGCGATTTTTGTTCACTCAATATGTACACAGTCCCTAGCACTGCAGCATCCCACCCCAATGGAAAACATTAAGTGCTTCTCTGATATAAATGCTAAATAATTGATCACAAATCCCTAAATCATACAATGCAATGTAATTTCTTCTCCCTGATTTTGTTACGCTATTATTTATATCAGCATACGGTATTGATATAAGAAATTTGTAATGAAGTCCCAGAGATGCTTTGATTTAATGTGGTTACAGGGACTATCATTGCAAGTGGCAACAAATAGCTCTAATGGATTTTCTAGTACCTTGTTTTCATCATCCGTAATAGACTCTCATCTGTGCTGGTCGGAACTGTAGGACGCCCGTGTCTTCTGCACCCAGACTTTAACAGATCTATATTTTATGGCCCTACAGGAAAAGTAATTGCAGGTTTTATAATGTCTGTGTACTGCTCCGACTGAAAGCAATCCATTTAGAGACTTCCGGAAAGTTGAGGTGTTTCGGTTACAAATGCATGAGCTGAGATGGGCCCCGGCTGCGCAGCCGGCCGGTTACCAGCCTCCTTTTAACGAGGGCGCATTCCAGAGACCTAACTTTCTTTTCCTTTGTAGTAAAACAAAAATAGAAGAAATTTTTGGAACACAAGGGGTTTAAGCTGAAAGGACCCTGCCCCTGAGTTTTATCAGTTCAGAGGAAGCGCAGGAACTTGGAGGCCAGTCCAGAAGATGCTGACAGCTGGAACCGCCAGCGAGGGTAGCATGCCAGCATGGCTGCTCACCCTCTTCCCAAATCAGACCCTTCGGCTGCAGCTCACAGTTGACAAAAATCAAGAATCTATTTTGACTCACTGTCTGACCTCAAATTAGCTTTCAAAAGCTGTGCAACAGATCTTGACAATCTCACCCTAGGAAAGCAGGAACTAAGGCAATTGGAGAAAAACAAAATCACTTCTGTTTTTTCTTTTTTTTTTTTTTGTGTTGAATGATGGAGTAATTATACCGTCTACCTAAAAGTCGAGGGCTCTGCCAAACATTCATACCTACACAACCCTCCGCAGGGCTGTCTTCCTGCCCCCATGGTAACAGCCAGCCCTGCAGCAAGAATTTGGCCCAAGGAGCGGGAGAAGGTAAGAGGGGAACAGGGTTTTTTAAAGGCACAAATGCCCTCTAAATGCCAGGTCTGCCATTTCACCTCTCAAGACCAAGAATAACTCAGTCCGAATGCTAACAGTGTCTTTTTACTGTATGTGATGAATGGATTAATCCTGTTATTAGCAGAATAATTTATCTTGTTTGACACTCTAGGCAAAAAATCCAATATGCTGGATTCCACAGACATGGCAGTGCTTCGTAATATTTTGTTATCTTTTCAATGTATAATTAATAAGGAGAGTAGGGAATCCAGGAGAATCAGCCAGCTTTAAAATAAGCAGAAAACAGAAAGTTAAGATATCTGGAGTTGAGTCTCAGATATTTCAATGACAGTATCAATTGAAAGGAAAGTCACCAACTGGGAGACAGACAAGATCCAGTTGCAGCTGGCAACAACACAAATGCCACTTGTTAAATTATCTGAAACCATTTTTTGTCATAACATGAATTACATGCGCTTAGTGATGAGCCTAGTTTTAAAATGTTATTGTTTTCCCTGTATAGTCTTGGACTGAACTTCTCCAGATGTATGAACTGGAGAGAAAAGGATAGCCAGCCTAGACCCTTGGCATCATCAGGCTCCCGAAAGCAGCCATTCAGCATGAAAATCTATGCATGGTTAAGTAGGGAAAAAAGTATGCTTAAGTCTCACGGGTAGGCAGTTAGAGAATCCCTGTACTAATCAAGTAATTTTTTATTTTCAAGATAGCACCCCAAAATTACAGACTTTCCTTGACCCAGACAATGAACATTCTTCCTCTAACTCTAGAAAACCATGTGAATCAAACAGTTATTTCCAAACACTGTGTTTCCTGGCATAAAAATAATTACCTCCCCTCCCAACACACACACATTATCTTCTTAAGTGCTTTTTTCCTGAGGTTAAATACTCACTCTGAAGCTGCACAGCTGACCATACAAAATTTGTTGCATGCCTGGTTCAGCTCACTACTTGGAAAATAAGAAGTAATGTTCTGCTTGGAGCTCCTACATGGACCAGTGGGGGCTGCGTTTCTGCCACAACCTTCACTTGGCCTGGAAACCACCAACCTGCTGTGGCTCAGAAGCTATACTCAGCAGGGCAGGCACCAGCTCATACTTTGTTAAGTGATAGCAAAATTTTTATTTTTATTTTCAAAAAAGAACTGTGTCACTTCAGGAAGAGCTGCTAAATTACATTGCCATTTTGCAATATCCCCAGCTGAACATACCATAGAGAGGTTCTGTGTCACTTCAAATTGCTCATGAGGAACTGGTGTGCTGGTACATAGACCTGACATGGGACTTCGGGGGATTAACTCCTACATATCACTGAATCAGTTCCCAAACAAACATGTGAACTCATCCTGATGAGGAGCAATATTCTGTTTCTACAGCTTTTGAGCTGGAACACAAAGGGAACAAACCAAAATGTAGCTCCAGAAAATACGCAGACAATATGTGTGCTTGTGAGCACCAGGTTGAACTCAGTCTTCTGAAGCATAGTCAAGATTGGGAAAGGTGTGAAGCCTTGGCTAATCAGGCTTCCGTCATTAGGTCGTGCCATAAATAGCAAAAGAGGAGTAACAGAAGTGGCACAAACCAATGTGGGGGGTAGAAGTGGGGTGGGGGACCACAGGGCAATGGGGCCAGATGTCCCTGAGCAGCTGTGTGTGCCCCCGACTGAGCCGCAGGGCTGCAGGCACGTGGCAGCAAAGCTTCCCCATCCGCATCTAGCCTTGCTTCCAGGCTGTGCAGATCCCAACGCTAGAGGAGCAAGAAATGTGTTTGGCATTTTATATGGGAGTAGGGAAGATGCAAAGAAGAGCTCCTTTCTAAAGGACTTGCAAGGTGGTTTGTTGCCTTCTAATGCTCTGTTTAAAAGCATTATTATTACAAAGCAGCACGATTTGTTTCCAGTGGAGTCCACCACTGTGGTACCTATCTACCAGACACTGGAGTAGGGCAGTCCTGGCCAAGTTTCTGCTTGCCTGGCTTGCACACAGAGGCAGGTCTCTTAGCTTCCCAGGAACTGCGTATGGGACTATGGGGAGAAGAATTTGGCCAGGTTGTTAATCAGAGAAAAAGCAATCTGTGGGACAGATACTAGGTTGTAGTCACTTGGCATGGCCTCACAGACTTCAGCTGAACAGCTTTATGCAGCAGCAGCAGGGTCTGGTCCCTTGAACATCTGAAGGGAGGCGGGAGGAGGACTGTAAAGGAGAAAGCCATAATCACAGGGAAAAAATTGTTTACTGGGAAGCTCTATGTATTCTCAGATCAATGTGAAAGGGTGGTATACCATACAGAGACGTAAAAATTACGTACTCAAGCACCTCCTTTTGCCTATTAATACATTATTTCTGTTTCTCATGCATGGCTGATGGCGGTATGCCACACTTAACCCAGTTTCAGGCGCAACTGACATTAGCAGCTCCTACAACTGTCTCTCACACAGAACCCCCAACCCAGATATTACCAGTAAGAAACGTGCCCAATTCACTTCTACAGAAAGCAGACTTTGTTAGGAGGTTTTCATGAGCTCACGGGTGTTCTTAGGTGTTCAAAACACATCGTGCAACCAATCAGGCCATTCTTTTGTGTTCTTTTGTTTCTTCTATTCCCTCCACCCCAGTTATTTTTGTAATGTCCATTTCATGTCCCCTTCTCTTTCTGAGCTCTACTCAGATTGTATGGTTTGGATTAAATGCATTAAAAGTCCTAGCTGTTGCCCAGCAGCCATTTAATGATAAAATTAGTCTTACAGCTTGAAAAAGGCACTCCCACTTCACCCTCCTAACTGTGATAGCTGCAGCTTTTCTTGCGTTGGCTCTTGAGCCTTGTGTGGCCCCTGAGAAAGGTAGCTCAGCTCAGCGACCTGTCAGTAACGGGAACCAGTAGAAGCAAGCAGGTGGAGAAGAGGCTGCTGGTCATGGTGGCTGCTGGTGCACGGAGAGGGACGCAGGTGCCTGGGGTGGCTGTGGGCTGCCCCCGAGTTGCAACCCCCCCCCCCTTGCCTATCCCCCACAAGACTAACTTAAACTGGAAAAGGTGAAGTAAAGAGAGTTGATTTAGGGTTTCATGCCTCCTCACGGACCCTGCTATGCTCCTCCCCATGGCTCAACTCCACCTGCTGTGAGCAACCCCTTTCGCTCAGAGGTTTTCCATATGTAGATTTCTGCAGCGGCCTTGCCATTCCCTGTGGGTTTTTAGACCACCTTTTATTTGTTAATTCTACCTTCATTTGTTACCTTCTTATTGTGAACTGTTTTATCTAAATGCCACTTCAATGCCTACTTTGCCTAATCACTATTTCCTATTCACACCCAACCTTTTCAACAAGGATTTGGGGAGAGGGAAGATTCAGGAGAGGAGGGGAGTTGCCGTTTTACTTTGCTTTTTCCACTATCTCCATTCTTTTTCTTTTCCTTGGCTCTAAGAAAGGGTACAAAATTTCTCAGTCCCAGTGAAATATCATCTTCTACCAATATATTTTCTGAACTATGTGATATTTATTTGCAAAGTATGTTTCCTATATATCTCAATCTGAAGATTCAAAAATCATTATGCTTTGCTTTCCAAATCCTACATCTCCTCAATTTCCAGTGATCTCACAATGTAAATACTAATAGCTGCAAAAAATAAAATTAGAGAAAGTCAGTACCCTTACATCAGCTATAGCTTTCTGCAGCAGGACAGAAATGGATATTTTTTAAATGATTTTTTTTTTTTCCCCTCAGTGCTGACTTGGGCATTAAAACCTTTTACTTTGCTGGAGTTTGGCAAAGGAAACCAGTGACAAGAGGGACAATACAATCAATTCTGGACACCTACCACCTTCTTGCAGAGAGATAACCAAACATTTCAAATATGAGTGGACTCAAAGACAATGGTAGTTAATGGGAACCTATCAGCTGACATTAATACTCAGACCCTTAATTATTTCCTTCCAAGCTAAGACAAAAAGAACAAATTCCACAATCTATATAACAGGTCATAGATCGTTAGGTGAATGGCAGGGTCTTGAAAAGGGTTCTTATGATCTCTGTGGCACTCAGCTGCTGATGCTCTGTGAGCATCAACCCATCTTCTCTACCCATCACCGTCATTTTACCTCAGCCATTATGCCTTTCTCATCAAAGATGGCCTGTAAGTCTTAGTGAAGCTCTCATGAAGATATACAAAGCAGGATCACTGCTGCCCTTTCAAAGCTTCCCAAAAATCAAATGCATTTTGCAGCCACAAGGTCTATCAGACACCTGGCAGGGGTTAGACACTTACATGTTATGGTTAGAGATCATCAGAGTTTTCCTAGAGGAAACTTCATCAACAGCGAGAGATGAACCGAACCCCCAGATAGTGTACACTCAGTGAACTTTGGGAGGCTGAAGACACGGTTCACATGGACTCTGCCTGGATCTTTGGCACATCTCCAGGGACTCCTGTGCTCACAGGATCCAAGGTATGTTTCTAGTGCTTTCAAGATGTGCTGCTTGGAGATAGTCATCCATGGAGCCAAACTGAAGGACCTGGAGTTCTTAATCTAACTGAGCTCAAGCTCTGCAGCAGAGAGCTTAGAAATTTCTGAAACTTTTATTTTAATGGGTTCTCCTTGGCTGGCCATGTGCTTTCCTATGGGAGCAGGGCTAGACTCTGGAAGTCCTCTTCAGAGCAGTGGACGTGTTGGCTGAGCTGCCTGGTCTGAGGCTCAGCACACTCTCAGTCCCACCATGAAGTAGTCTGCAGAAGTGTACTGTCAGGGAAGGACGGGACTGGAAGCACAACCACCAGCCACAGAAACAGACCTGTTCTTCAGCAGCAAGGATCATGAGGTGCAAGTCCAGGTTTGCTAGTACCCTATTTGAATCATTCTACAACCATTTTTTTCAATTGGTTCACAACTTCAAAACTTTTGTTTCTGTTTGACTCATATTTATGGTGTAAAGTTTATGTTTGTTTTTTTTAAAGGAGCTTTTTGCAAACTAGAAATCCTGTGTTTTCAGCTGTGGCAGTTGCAGACTAACCCAACCACTGATGGCTACAACATTATCTTGTTTTTCTGCACTCATTTCATTGTCTCTAGCTGGTATTTCTCATTGTACTGTTCAATTTGTAACAGGACTACCCTTCAGCTTATTTGTGTACGGGGCTAGTCACAATAGGGCCCTGTTTCATAATTGTGTTGAGGTAATGCCCAAGGCTCTCAGCAAGAAATAATAATAAATGACATGACACAACTGTACTGAGTCACACCTTTGTAAAGCCCAGCTCTTTTTGAGGGACACAAGAGCATAGATAAAAACAGCCACAGGCGGCAAAGAGCCCTTTCTGAAAACAGCTCCTGGTAACTCATTCAAGTCAGTGGTCATAAAGAACAATAGCACAGCTGTTAGATAAATGGGATGCTTACAACTGCACACAGAAAACCTAAAAATTTGAGCAACAAACTCATTAGCCTTTACTACATGAGTGGTACAGGACCTGCTGTTTCAGTAATGCTCTGCTGGGTCACATAAAACCTGTAGAGAAAACGCAGAGAGGTCTGGCATCCATCCATTCCCCCATCTGTCTGAGGGCAGCTGGGAAACTGCCCCAATCAGTCGTCAGACTCAGGGATGCTCTAACGCTGCTGCCAGTGCCAGTGTATGGGAACTGTTACATGACCAAGGTGTTCATAAGCCTCAGTTTGCAATGAATGCCTTATATCATCTCTCATTAACAATTAAAATAAAAGCTCTATTTTTTACAGCTGTTTCAATCAGCCCTGCTCCTAGTATGTATGTTCCCGAAACAGCAAAATCACAGATCATCAGCACCATTTCTGGATCATCTCATCGGCCTATGACCATATCCAGCACAATCCTTTTTACCAGGAATTTTAAAACTGTTTTCTACCACATTCTAGTGGCATCAGTAACCCACGGCTCCATGCAAGGCAGTGGAGAGCATATTCTGAAAAATACATGGTGTATATTAAAATCACATCAGTAGGGACATATCAGAATATAAAGCAAAGACATCACGAGCCTGGAACTACTGTTTTTTTCCTAGGGTTTTGTTTTGGGTAAGGTTGGTTTTTTCCCTGCACTAGACAGTCCTCCCAATTTGTTATGACTTTTAAAAAAAACAACCTAGGAATGAAGGAATTAGATTAAGTCCTTCCACTTAGTTAATTTCCATGATCTAATATTCCCCTCATGTTCCAACACAGCTCTGTTCTCTGCTGACATCAGGGCTGAGGAAATCTCTTAGAAGGCGGTTTCAATTCAAGGGCAAGGCAGACCAGAGACCACTGAGTTCCCCAGACAAAGTATGCTCGGTTTAGCGTGCTTGTAGGCGAGCCAGAAACTTAACGAGAACACTTAGGAAACCAAGTCCCCTTGGATATAGATGATCAATAACGTTCTCGACAAAGCTGAAAACAGTTCAGAACATGGTGTCTCACCAACTTGTACTGTAACGTTTTAGTGTAGTTACTGTGGATCTCACTTCTGGCAAGATCTCGAAACAGCAATCAATACTTGCCCAGGGTAAGCTTTCCCTGCCATTTATTCTGTTATCCAGCCAATGGCAACAGCAATCATTTAAGATCAGCTAAGCACTGATATGTTGCTAATGATGAGTATATCTACTGTATGGGTAACAAGGATCAAGACCCTTCCATGCTGGATACTAGAGAAGAAAAGATGCCCAGATACCCATCGCTATAACATCTGAGGAAACTTTGTATAAAATGAGTAGCAACAGAAAAGTCACCAGTGGACTTCCTCCTCTCACATCCTGCAAATAAAAATGTTACCACAGAGAGAGCAGACACTAAAAAGAAACGGACTATCTGTCAAGTGGGCTGAGCTTGTATGGAGGAAAGAAGAGAGGCAAATATTTTAACAATATGGGGATTAAGCGTTTATCGCAGCAAGGTCATAAAAGGATGATTTTGTGGGACTGACTCCTGGTATATGCTCCTGTTGTTTTTCTGTTGGTCTGTATCTGATGTTTGCCAAAAATGTCAAAGTGCGAGATGTAAGACTTTGGTTTATGTCCATATGTTATGAAGGAAGTAAAGCAAACCAATCCGTCAAACCAGTGGCTGATGCTTAACCTCCTTTCTCCCTTAGACTTGCATATGTCTGTTTCTCCTGCACAACAAACCCTAAACTGCAGAAACAAAAAGCCTTATTGAGCATTCGGGAAATGTTCTGAACAACACTGCCCATCTCCTGCGGCAAAACGTGGCAGCAGAGACAGACGCAGTACTGGTGGAAACGACTGGCAGAGGGATATTGCAAAATACATGTGACTGTAGAACGCAATATGACTGTTTCTCTGACGGGGGGAGCTGAACACAGGAACACGCTGAGAAAAGCACTACAATGTGCTGGATGTGCCAGCATTACTGAATACTGAGTAGTTGCAAGAACAGGGCACATGCAGCAAGAGGAAAATGAATATATCATCTAAAATAACAAAGCTAAGTTAAATATATGTTCACTGCTTTCAGGTAACTGCCAGACACTAGTAAAGAGCAACGATATCCTTGTGCCCAAAGCCAGTCTAAGTTTTTGTTTTTCAGATCCTTCTTCACTGAGACCTCAAAAGAACTTCAAAAGAAAAACAACATGTGTATAGTGGATGGTGGAAGATATTGGACTGAGCAGAGCAGCTTTGCTCAGTAGCTGAGGACAAGGGAACGACTCAGACAGATGGACTGTCATCACTTAAATTGGAATTAGCCAGGACACAGCAATAATGCTCAGCCAGTGGCTGGGTTTGTATACCCTTTTAAGAGCGTAACTTACTACACTATGATTCATCTAGGTAGCAAACTTATTGTAAACAAACTCTAGTCCTTGCCTACACTTGATTTCTTGGCCCCAGGTTTCCCATCTCAGTGGCTTGGCTCCACCAGCGGGAGCAGCACTGGCAGAGCTAACATGGATAAGGCCCCTAGGATGGTGACACCTTCACCAAGCAACCGCTTCCACCCACCAGGAGCAGGACAAAGGCACCCTGCAACCCCCCTCAGCAGTCAAACCCTGCAAGCCAGGTGGTGCTGGCACAGGGTGCTGCAGGAGCGTTCAGAAGGAGCTCTGAGAAACATCCCTGCCACCCTGCCCTCTCCCTTGCTCTCACATGAAGCAGGAAAGGGAGGATCGAGCTGCGTGATGGTGGTTCAGGTCGCCTGCGGTGCCACCCCCAGCCTAGGGAGCAGCAGCTGGAGGGGAGCAGGGAACAAAGAGTGTTTCTTGCTTCCCTGCGGGAGAAGGAGTGACTGCCAGGTGCGGGGCTCTCCCTTCCTTCCCCTTGCACTCCCACAGGCACCCTGTCAGAGGGCACGGTCTGCCAAGCCCATGCACAAGCTCCTTGCACCCTCTTAGTCTCCAAAGCAGAGTCATGTCAGACTTGCCTGCGAAAAAGGGTGCAAACTCTCTTGCCCGGGCTCCTCTGGGGCACGCGCAGCCCAGGCCCCCAGCAGAACACAAACCTGAACTCTGCCATTGCAGCAGCACAGCGACATTGCTCTCTGCATCAACGCTGTCTGAGCCACGTGAATTTTGTCTGTGTGATTTCCTCCAGCTTATCGCCTGATCTCTAGCCCACAGTCAAACTGAACCTTAAGGGTTACAGGTGAGGGAGCGAAAAGTGCTTTTGTTCTCCCTTTGCATCCCTCCTTCTTCCCACCTCCCAGCCTCCTCCCTCACCTGAATCAATCTGAAGTTACAGAAGTAGAATCACAAGTTAAAGAGCAAAAAATAGGGAATATGGAAAAAGCCTGTCATAAAACGAGGTTACTCATACCATCATGAGGAAGCAGGGTGATTATACACACTTTACACAGAATGATAGAAACAATAGGATTACTCACACAATCTCAAACTCTAATGAGGCGCATCAGTTACACTCCCACAGCAACCTGGAGAAAGAAGGAGAGTAAAATCTGTTGGTTTAGCCTAATAAGGACTTTGTGAAAGAGTTGCAGTTAACATGTCCTACTTACTTATGGTATGCCACAAGCCTGCTAGGGACTGCAGTCCAGGGTTTCTATGTGCTCACCAGCCCAATGGAGAGGGGGAGGGAGCATAGACGTGGCTATTCTTCTAGCCATCTCCAGCTCCAGTGTCATCCTTAACATAATCGATTGAGGGCAAGAAGGTAGGTACAAAATCAAAAGAGGAAGCTCACCGGTAGTTATGCTGAAACTTTGAAGAATACACCTTATATTTTGTTTTAAATAATTGGTGACACACTAAAAAGCCATTCACATAAAGACAGAGGAACAGGACGGGTCTCCTCACATGCACTTCTACAACCAGACCTCTTGAAAAGAGCAAGTGCCTGATTGACTTTACGTGTTCGTGACTGTGAAGGCAGTATCTGTAAATGCAAATGGTACCAATGAAAGGAAACATGCCGTCTGAAATGATATGTCTGTAAAATTTTGTAAGACC
Source organism: Pygoscelis adeliae (assembly GCF_000699105.1). Taxonomy (NCBI): domain Eukaryota; kingdom Metazoa; phylum Chordata; class Aves; order Sphenisciformes; family Spheniscidae; genus Pygoscelis; species Pygoscelis adeliae. The sequence goes on from NW_008825427.1 coordinate 77,186, forward strand.
TATTTTTGTAAATAGATTATGTACTACCTGGCAGATTTCCCTCCAGGATAGGCTTTTTTGTGTGAAATTTAGAAAACAGCTGAGAAGCCCGTGGGCACAATTCATCTCATTCTATCACAGAGGTTTCAGCCAGGTGAACCGTCCTCTCCTCGCCCAGTAGGCGTGCAGGAACCCCAGGCAGCTGCACTGCAGCTGCCCACAGCAGCTTGAGGTGGATCCATCCCACTTTTCTCAGGAGCTGAGCTTCCTTCACAATTCCTTTTACACACCTGTTTGCGCCTTCAGATAGGCACAGCACTTAAGTACATGCTCAAACTCTCCTTCTCCCGGACAAGGAATTAAGCGTGTGTTTAAAAGCTTTCCAGCACAGAGATGATTTCCAACCTGAGACCCACCTCGTGGGAAAGTCCAAGGCTTCAAAATACGTAATCCTTAATTTTGTGTGAGATTGAAATAATTTAAAATCAATGGTTCACTTCAGACTCACAAAAATGCTTCACTGCAGCTTTATATCATTTTGACATTTCTATTCAAATGTTAAGGGAAAAAGAGAAATCTAAAATGTAAGCATAAAAATAAAACATAAAGTGAACATCATGCATCTTAATTGTGTTGAAATAAAACAAAACTTTTCATGAAGATGTTGGTGAAATCGTTGCGTTCTGTCAAGTTTATCAATTTGTGTTGAATCAGCACTTTCTAAGTGTTCATCCAGCTCAAGCCTTCGTATACTCTTTACATCTTTTCCTTTTCAGCGGAAAAGCTTTCCCAATGCTTTTGATGGCACCATGATAACTTCTCTATAGCATTTCTATTTAAAATTCCCTTTACTTACATTGAAAAAATAATCACATAGCTTCATTTTTTTGCTCCTTGCCATTAGAGCACTATCGTCTTCATAAGAAAGATGCTTTTTATCTGCTTGGAGCTCTTCAGTATGAATAATCTCAAGGAAAATTATGCAGAAGACTCCTCAGTTAGTGTTTCCCCTCCCTTGAGTGCCTGAGCTCTCCAAACACATAACTGGAACACAGACATCAACCCAAACTTTTTGCAACAACCCATTGGTGTTTCTGGTTATTATCATGCCTAATGTTACAATACACCCTCTTTTAGGAAAAGCAGTGTTTAATTGACCAAACAAGAAAAACAAATGCTTCCCCAAGGCAAAAATTCCATGAACTATTTGGATGTTTTCTGTGAAGTTAACAAGCACTTCTGTCAGTATTTGGAAGTCTGAGGCACTGTTTTTTGAATGGACTGAAGTAAAGAAGAGACAGCTTGAATAGGATTTTACAGTTTCAACATGCTTAAGGACATTCCAGACTAAAATATCACTTGTTTTATAACATTACTCATAAATAAATGAAGTTTTAAGATAGACTTTGTACTCAAATTAAAATAAATCTTAAGTTATATCAGTACAGCTAGAATAACAGAAGAAGAGTATGGTTATCTTCTAAGCTTACAGGGAAGAGTAACAGGCCATGCTCTTGAAACCTTTTTAATATATTTACGTTTAATGTGACCCTGCAATCAGACTACATGTGGAAACACTAAGTGCAGCTTTTTGGACTTTTGGGGCTCGGTGCAGCTGCAGGGATATAATCCATAGATGATCCAAATACAGGAAAGGAAAAGGATTCAGTTTTTTAATACCAACATCATTTACCGACTTCATGCTGACACAGTGTAGGTGAACATAAGACTATCGAGGGGAGGACTGATTCTTGTTCCTCCCAACCAAATGAAAAACATTAAACCAGCATTTTCACTGCCAGAAAATAATAAAAAAAACCAATCTTCAACTTTCCATGTTTTTGGGATAGCAAAACCACTGGCAAGCTGGAACTCGGATTCCAAAGCCATTGAATTCTTGGGGACGTCTCAGCACTGTCCTTAGGATCAATGAATCAAAGCCATACTACTGTCTCCACGCAAGTTCCCTGGGTTTTTTCCTTGCTGTTCCCCCTAAGGGGGAGCATTCCAGGAAGGATGTTGTTCTTTACATAGAAACATGATACAGTGAGCCTGGAAGGAAGAGATACCTGACTGGGACAGGTTTCGGTTACCCAGGAGCTGATGTTTTTCCCATCATATCTGAGATGATCTGTAAGTGCTCTGATGTGCATGATTAACTGAAAACTGAACGCTTAATACACCCAGTCAAAATATGAGGCGTATATGTGTGATTTTAATTTGATTGAAAACAGAGAATATCATTCCTAACTCAGGAGTTTACTGTGGAAATTCAGATCGTAATCAGACCATATTCAGAAAATAAATATGGAATAGTAATCCATGTTGCCCAATCTGTACAGTGCCAGGCAGAGTTAATCCTAATGAATTGAGTTGGTTTGAATCCTGATTTCCCTAGCATGTTTTAATTATTTCAGTTTACCTATTACATTTAAGGTCCAAGATTTCAAAATGCCAAATTCTACGAAGAAGTAGTTATGGCATGAGGTTTAGTGACATAAACTCCTTGATACTTTGAACATCTGCAATGCAACCAGCTGTGATTATAGTTTTTAATAACATGGGAACTGCTGTAACCCAGGCCTGTTGTGAACAGCCCCAAGGTGACCATCTCCAGTTCAACCAAAACACAAGCCTTGCAACCCTTCCCTACTGCCAATATGTCCTATTTGCCTAAACTGTAGGCTGAGAAAAGAACTTTACCTCTTAGTCTGTAGATAGGTATCTACTGGAAAATCTGATAAGCCAGCTGAATCTTAATTTTGGAGAAGCTACTGAGCATATTTCCTTAGAAGATGATCAGTTTAGTCAACATTCCTTTAAATTGCCTGAGTTTAAACCTACAGACCTGAAAACTACACTATCTTCCTTGACTGCACTGTGAACTTCTCAAATGCACCTGAGTAACTTAGATTTCTCAATACTGCTCATTTTTGACAGAGAGCTAGAAAATCTAGTGTTCTCATCTGGGTTTTGGTTTTGAACAGAATCAAAATCTGAGGTCAAGTTTTGCCCTCAACCTTATTCATATGCAATCAACTCCATGCTTCTGCACGGATTCACCTTGGAGGAGCAAACGGTCTTCAGAAATCCGAACAGAATTCAGGGGGTGAAAGACTACTCACATTAAAGCCAAGAAAATATTCCTGCACAACTCTTAAGCAGTGAACTCATAATAAACATCCTGAATATAGAAAAAAGCAACCTTGGATAATTAGGGTTTCCAATTGTTGGTCATTAACTAGAAATTAGCAACACTATCAAAATGCCATTTGTTTTTCCATGAAAGACTGATATATTTGGAAAAAATATTTCCATTTAATTTGGATTAAGGCTAATGACAGTATTGTGTTATTTACTACCCCAACTATTCAAAAGTGCAAAGTGCTTTTTAAGTATTCACAGAACCCCTAGAGAATTACAAATTTTAGTTCAAAGGATTGTGTATCAGAAAATTCAAAGCCAAAAGTGTTTTGCTCATAATTTTCCCGTTTATAAGCATCAGGCAATCTAAGTCATAGAATCATGAAATTTAATCCTATGCAATCTGTATGACCAATTATATAACCCAAGCTGGCACAGGTATGCAAACAAATGCAGAACAGAAAGCAAAAACTAGTAATTTGAACCAAATGTAATTAATTATTGAACAATTAACACTGATACCAACAATACCAATACCAAGAGACTCTTCTGCTCTCTTTGTAATAGATTGTAAATTCTAGGTTTTGATTAGTGATGGGTTTGTCCCACGTAATTTGAAGTATTCTCAAGGTCAGCATGTTTGGCTTCAGAGTTCTGTGATATGAAAACAAGAAACCTTTGTAAAATTCACAATCTGATCCAATCTTGACTTCAGATCACATCTTCCAGAGGCTGTATGTGTTCAGACCTACAGATCAAGTTTTCAGCTGTGATTTATGTGCAATTAGAAAATAAGTAAGTGAAAAAATGTTCTGTAAACTAGCTGCATGAGGTTTCCCAACACAGTTTGCAGGCTTTTAAGGGCAAATCCAGATCATCAATATAGCAAATCTTTTCAAAAGCATTTTCAAAGGATAAGAAAAAAGAGAGTGTTTCTGTGTCATGGGCAGGATGTTGAACAAAGATGTTTTAGTGGTGATAGTGGTATACATCTCTCACCATATCTATTTAGTAGTTATGCTTAGGTAGCAATAAAATGAAGGATGGATGATTATTGATTATGGGACGAAGCCCAGACTGGTGTCTGAAAGGTTAGTAATCCGAACTATGTAGACTGCTGGACGCTCATCTGTGGTACAGAGTACAAGCTAAGAGTTTAATGGAAGGAGTTATTATAAATAACATCTCTTCTGCTTTATCTCAGGCTGAATAAGTGCAGCCACCACAGTAAACCAGTATTATATCCCAACTGAAAATGCTGCTAAGATTATGCCTAGGTAAATATTGTGAGTTACCTGAGGTACCTTTAAAGAATTTTGAGTTCATGCAGTTCTAGCTTATTTGTCATTGACACTTAAATTTGACACAAAAAATGTTATCATTCATTCTCATATCTCATTTTAATAGAAAATAATTGTCATTGAATCTGCATTCCGTTCTTTCCCAAATGCTCTCTGTATCGCTTTCCACTGCATCAGGAAGATTTTACTTTTGCTGCCGTCAGATTCAAAAGTACTCACTACACACTTTTGAGAAGTACCTTGCTTAGTTTTGCTATATCATCTACTTCACAAATCAGTTCCAAGGCATTTCTTCCTTACTTAATTAAGATGTGCATGTATCACTAGCAAAGGATTTCTTATGTCTATAAGCAAATTCTAACTGGGGCATCTCTACACTTCTGCAGTTCCACTAACACCACGAGAGATACATGAAGGAAAAACAGATGCTTCCCCAGGTATGTAGAAACCTAACCATGTCTCTTAAATAATATCTGGGGGGTTTTTAACACAATTTAAACTGTATATTTGTCAGAGTGTAGCTTACAGAAAATTATTACCAATTTAAGAAAAAAAGTCATGATGTCATTTCTGCACCCTGAAATGTCTGGGAAAAAAATCTCTTCATGTCTCCCTTTTTTACCTGAGCATTGAGTATATAGAGTTTTCAAAGGCTCAACAATGGACTTTTTTATTAACAACACAGACTTCTTCGGCTTATGGAGAAAGTTACAGGTATTTAGTTAACTACAGCACTGCTTATGAATAAGCACTCAGAAGATGAAAGCGTAAGTGCAGTCTTCATATAATAGTGCTACTGGCTCAAGACTGGATATTCATCCGAAGCATTTTATTTGCCAAGGGCCAAAATCATGTCTAAAGACACACTTCAATCTCATTCAACAGTAACACACAAATAAATAATGTGTCTCTGCGTCATATAAAGTGAAGCTGAATACCATAAGCAGCTGCATGTTCCTTCCTCCACTCATGCTTTAATTGTGCAATCAATAGTAAAATGTTTAAATCAATAATTTTGAAGTTGTGAGCTCAAAGCCGACACCAGCAGAGGAGGTTCTGCAGGCTGTGCAGTGCCAGAGCTGCATTTTTGTAATAGTTGTGTCTTGCCTTGAGTGCATCAATCTATAGATCAGCACATCTGAAGAGAAAATCCACAGGATCTTCCCATGAAACTTTATCCCTTTCCTACTCCTTTGGATTCAATCTGCTCTTCTGTCTCGACTTTAATTCCTTTACAGGGGATGCACTTGCTCAAGGAAAAAAGCTCCAAACCTCACCTTTCAATCTAGAAATCATTCAGACAGAGCAGCGCTCTCAGAGGTTTTCCAGCACAGTCCTCTTGCCTTTCTCTATGCTAAAACTGTTCCCAAACACGAAACATTGAAATGGCTTGTAAATAAATGCCATTGCAAGGGAGACAAGCGGAGTCTGTGTAAACTGAGTTAGGTGAGGATGGGGTGGGGCAAAGGGGGGAGAGGTCAGTCCCTGCCTCAGCAGCCTCACCCGGCTGGCTGCAGACCCAGCCCGTGCTCTGCGGTCCATGCGAGGGAAGAGGCTGCAGCTCCGACGCAGCCTTCGCACCAGCCCTGATCGGAGAGAGCAGCTCTTTTGTCGGGTACAACGTGAGCAGACTGCTGCTGAAGGAAATCATTTTGTTTACAGCAATGGGAAGGGAATTGCTAGAGCAATTAAAATAATTTCTTGTTTCATAATACAAGCCATACCAAGAATGGCTGTTAGCTGCATTTCAGTCTCAGGTACTTAAAAACAAACAATCAATCAATCAATCAGAAAAAGTAGGTTCTAATTTCACAGAGGTTTGTTAGTAAAAAGCAATCTTTATTTAATGCCCTCAAATCCTAGATGCTGCTGTGCCTGGCAGGCACCCAGTCCACATCCTTGTTAGTGAGGAGCGGTCCCTTCCCGGCTAGCTGGAGGCAGTGGGTCGGCCAGGATATCTACAGGGGTTGCTGTCCTATACCGCCTACCTGAGGTTTTACCAGTTGCTGAAGGCTGTGAAGCCACGGGGTGTGCATGTATACGTGGAGGATAAGAGGAGAGGTGAAACGTGAACCTGTCACCCACTTCTCCTTGCCAAGACAGTTGTTGGCAGGGTTGGTCTCAGACCTCTGGTGGGACACACGGAGCCGTGCTGCAGGTGCCCAGGGCTGGCCTGACTCCAGTAAGGTGCATCCATTTCATGGTTTGTCCATAGCTTTCACCGGTAAACACAAGATTTGTAATAATGATGTCTCAGTTAAGGCCTGACTGGCCCAGGAAGGGGAGATTTGGTTTGTTTTGTTTCAGTTTTTTGAATTTTCTAGCTGTGTGTCTGCATAGCAGAACCGAAGTCCAAATACATTCCATCTGCTGATAGTACCTCTCAAGTCCAGAAATAACACCAAGATGCTGATACAATCCATCATAGTTAATATTTCTCAAGAGCCAAATGTTTACAGGGAACTTTCCAAGCAATTCATCGGGAAGGAATAATAATCTCTCTCTTTCTCACACACACACACAAATGTACAGTTCCATGGAGTAATTCTGAAGAGCCACATTAAATAATGTATGAGCTGCTCATGGACATTTTGCAGCAGGAAAAAGTGAAATCCACAGTGTTACATATTTCTCTGTGAATCGTTTGTTCAGTCCTATTGTTTGCTAGCTGTTTAGAGAAGTAAAGTAATCTCCCCAAGGACCCTTCGATGTGTCTGGGGTTAATAAGGAGAAATACGATATCCTTTGGGATGGAGTGGCATAGCATGAAGATACCTTCATCCCTGCAGATTACTAAACTGAACAGATCATTTTCACCTGCAATTCTGAGTAAACATACAGGTAGCTTTTGTTGTGGTTGTTTTAAAGTAACAGATAACGGTTGATAGAAGTGCTGATAATTAACATCTCCCAGTTGCAGAGGATTGTGATGGAGTCTCCATCACTGGAAATACTTAAATCACAATTGGATACTTTTTTTTCCAAAAGACTCATTGCAATTCAAACAAGAATCAATTCAAAGAAGTCTTGAGACCCGTGTTACTGCAGGAAACCTAAACAGATGATCACAATGGCCTTTTGCTATGATTATTTGTATCATCGAGGCTTCATGTGGCAAGACTACCCTACCGTGGGCACAACATCAGAAGCAAAAGTTGGTCTGTGGCTAAGGGTTTTTCAGTGTAAGACTGAGATAAGAAACAACAGAGGGATACAGGAAAATAGGGCAAACTGAACTACACAACAATACTAAGGCATGATTCTGAATCCGTAAATGCATTTAAGACACCGTGATCCTCTGAAGGCTCAACAAGTTTCAAATATTCTATGAATACAATGTATCAATATCAACTTCCTAATGTGTTCTTTCTGGGGGAAAAAAAAGAGTTAACTGAGACAATGCAAAACTATTAAATAGTAACTTTCCAATTAATACGTACAGGAAGGTAAATCCGGTAAATCCTGTGAAAGCTTTCTTTCAGTTTAGGCTGGCTGTATCAACCAAACATTTCAGACATCACCAGATGATGAAGAACTGCTGTTTTCTTTTGGACCAATGCAGCCTGGCATCAGAATCGTGTTAGATCTCACGGTCTAGGTAGGGCCATGTCTGGACAACACTTGCAACAAATATGCCTGGCCTTCAGAAAATAGATTACATAAATGGCATTGCACTGGCTAGAGCAGGGAGAGACCCTGCAAGATATAATACCGAAGGCCTGTCTCTTTGGTCTTCTTAAGGAATCCATATCATTCTTGATCTCTTTCCAAGAAGACATCAGGCATGGTGGAGAATTGCTAATGACTACCATACCTGCATTTCTTATACCCTGTCAGGTTAATTGTAACAAATCCCACAAAAACAAAGTTCCTATGATTCTGCAGAATAGAGTTTATATCTATCCTAAAGAAGATGAAATTAAATTAGATGTTAGCTTATGTTCTCAGATGTAAATTATGTAGCAGAATTTCAATTTAACTACCAAAATATTAGATATAACTGAATTTAAAAAACAAAATAAAATAGTTTAAATGAAACATATCCTCCAGTATTATTTTTTATTTATAAATCATTATGCAACTATGAATCCCTGAAACTAGTTTTAATTGATAAATATTGCATAAGATCTGTATTAAATCTCTTTTCTAGAGATGATCTGCATTTTAAAAAGGACTATAACTCTATAATGCAGGCTTATTTATAATAAATATTTAAGCAGACATATGTTCAGGAATTAAATATCATTTAATGGAAATGAAACAGAAAATTTAATTCAATGGAAAAGACACAGCTTGTGAAATGTATTTGGAAATCTCTTTTCCATGTTAAAAACATCAGACAGAAGAAAGGTTGTGATGCTACTCAGCCTAGAACATTGCAGCCTGAATTCCCAGCATTTTAGGAAGAAGGTTAATAGCATTATTGTCTTTAGCTAGTTTTTTAGAGACCAGCAGGGGTGGTGTTGCACCTGTTACCCTGCAACTGAGGCAAATCCAGGAATTACGCAGAGTTTCCCCAGACCTAGCATCCAGCTCCCCACCTGTTAAAAGACAACTGGAAGTGTTTGTTGCTGCACCTCTGAGTCTGGCACGTGCATCTTTAACACACAAGAGCCTGGATTTCCTCAGCTCTGGGTGCAGTCTGAGGTTTACCTATTTGACATTGTGGATGTGTTTAGGGAGAAGTTAACTTGTCAAAAGACACATCCATAGCTTGTGTTCCAGGCTCGGAAAGCATTTGGGGATCGTTTTGTTCATCTCTTTATTTCCTGTTGCAGATCTGACTGTGTTTCTAAGTGCTATTGGAACCTCATGCCCTTTTGTAGCTCTCAGAGTACAAATTCTCTTCATAATAAAAAAGGCAATTAACAAATTGCAAAAGAAATATTCCATCATGGGAAATATAATTCTACGTGTACATTATAGAAAAAAGGAACAGAAATCTGATCTTGACTGTGGTCACTTAAGTTAATAACACTATTTCCATACATAGCACTAATTACTTGCTTCATATAGTTGCTGGATTGGTGCCTACAATCAAAGGAAAGATTTAAATTGGAAGGAGTGGTGGGAAGAAAGAATAATAGAGAGAAAAAGAAACACTGTGTATTCTTTCCTCAAACATTTGTTGCTTTCCTTCATTTCTTCTTCCCTTTTTCTTTCCCTCCTTCTGTATTTAGGTTTTCCTCCCTATAGTCACCAATCTAATCTACTATTTTAGTAACTCCTATCTTTAAACTACGGAATTTTCTTTCTACTTACACCCACCAACTGCAACAAGAGGAAACAAAAAAGGTTTCTTTTGCCTCAAAGGGCAGCATTGCTGTGAAAAAATGACTGTGTAAAAGCAAAATCCTCTCACTGAACAAAACTGCCGCTTTTTGCGTGAAGGGATATTTGATTTTTTTTTTTTTTTGGAGAGCAGCGTACTGCTTCGCTTGGTACTTGTAGGGGAGAGCTAGCACGGCTGAAGGAGCGAGCTCAGACCTCTGCTCCGTCTTGTGACTCATTAACAAGGCCACCCGCCCGGCTTCAGGGGGCCACGTTCGCTGCCGACCCAATAAAGGGTACTGACGGCACCACCATCACATGGGGTAGCTGAGGGCGTAGCATGACCCAGAGAAGATGCTGGAGTGGGCACGGCTCCTGCTGGCAGGGGGCGAGGAGGGACCCAGGGGAGGGGGGGACTGAGCAACCTCCGAGTCACATCGCATGACACGAGGCAGCGTGATCTCACCAGGCATGTGATCCCTTTCCTCTAAGGGGAGAGGGAGGTAGGCCATGGACCTCGACACCAATCTTCAAGCCCTGCTCTGATTTAATCTGCGTTTACTGCTTGTGATGACAGACAGGATGCAAAAATCACAACTTCCCTTGGAGACTATGATAAAACTGAAAGGTCTGGCAGCCAGTCACACTGCATTTTAACTGGTAAACCAAAGCTCTTTATATAGAAACCATTAAAGTAATAAACATGAAACTCTGCAGTACTGTTTTTACAGTCACCTTTCAGAGGGAGCAACAATCTAAAGTTAAAGCTTTTTGTGAGGGGGCATTTTATGACTCCTGGACTTCAGCCTGTTTAGTTTATCCCCACAAAGGTAAAAAGTGATCTGAACATGGTCTGTAAATACCTCTGATAGCAGAGGGTTTTTAAACTAATGGAAAAGGGTAGAGCAAGATCCAACATCTGGCAACTACGCTAACTACATTCGGGAGCAAAGGCATGCACTCCTGACAGTCAGGATCTTCAACCAAATTACTTGCTCAAGGGTACGCTGGATTCTTTCTCAGGTGAAGCCTTGAAATTGAACCTGTGTACCCTACTAACAGAAGTTAGAGGCTCAATGAAGAAACCAGTTGATAATAATCTATGGTTTTTGTCAGACGAGATGATCAAAAATAGTCTTTTCTGGCATTAAAACTATATGCCGAGCGTTCAATTCCAGTGACATAAAGGGAGGAGTATTTAAATTGGAAATTCTTCAATGAAGTGTGTCTCTTTTACTCTCTCTCTCTCGAAACATGCCTGTTCAGGAAGAAACGTGATATGGCCACAGTGTTCATACAAAAGTTTAGCGTTCACTAGGTGCAAATTCCTATTCTTCTGTTCTCCGGAACAGTTAGACGTTGTTGACACTCCACACTTTTACCAGAATATTCGAGTCAGAGCAAAAAAAAAATTGGAAAGACTAATTAGACAAGATTTGTGAAAACATGTTGGGTAAAAATAGCTCAGGTCAATAGTGAAGTGTTCATTTTACCTGTCCTTTCACAAGTAAACTCACTAACTTCTGAGGTCATGTGCAAATACCTGTGGTCTGAACCTCAAACTCATAAACAAGTTCCACAATTCGTGTAGAAATGTCATTCCTGAGATATTTCAAACTCCTGGGAGCACTCTGAAAAGTCCTGGAATTAAAACTGTTTTCATATGCTGCCATTAGAAATAACCACATTTTCTTAATGTCAGAGATGCAGTGCTGAATATGGCTTAATTTTTCTCCAGGTTGCTATGACTGCTTGCACCTCCATAACCAACAACACACTACCTTTTTCAATATTTTAGTTTTGCGCACTGGATTCTTTATACAATAGCCTCCTGTGCTCTAGAAAAGTCCAACACTATCAGTACCTCACCTACAAGTTATATGGGTGTTGAGGTAAATGGTTTACGCTAGAATTAATCATCTATAAAGAGGTCTAGGCTGTGTTATATAGATTACAGCAACCAACCGATATTCATAGAATCATAGAATCATAGAATAGTTTGGGTTGGAAGGGACCTCTAAAGCTCATCTAGTTCAACCCCCCTGCTGTGGGCAGGGACATCTTCAACTAGATCAGGTTGCTCAGAGCCCCGTCCAACCTGACCTTGGATGTTTCCAGGGATGGGGCATCCACC
>NW_008825427.1:89181-105225 GCF_000699105.1 Pygoscelis adeliae
CCCGAAGCCTTCTCTTCTCTAGGCTGAACAACCCCAACTCTCTCAGCCTTCCTTCATAGGAGAGGTGTTCCATCCCCCTGATCATTTTCGTGGCCCCCTTCTGGACCCACTGCAACAGGTCCGTGTCTTTCCTGTGCTGAGGGCTCCAGAGCTGGACGCAGTACTCCAGGTGGGGTCTCCCCAGAGCAGAGTAGAGGGGCTGAATCACCTCCCTCGACCTGCTGGCCACGCTTCTTTTGATGCAGCCCAGGATACGATTGGCCTTCTGGGCTGCGAGCACGCATTCCTACATCATTATGATAGATTAATTCAGAAAACAGATGAAATAAAGTTTTAGTCAGTATGACAAGAAGCTCCTGTAAGTCTGACCAGAAATTATCTCACAGCACAGAGATCTGTGGGTTGACAAACTGAAAAGCATGGCATGTAAACAAAATCTGCCTTGTCCTGCTCTTCTCCATCAGCCTTTGCCATTTTAGGATCTGACCTCTTTGGGAGTGGATAAAAATTGCAGTGACACTGCTACCAACAGGAGGACGTTGGGCAAGTGCCTGCAGTCTAGTCACATTGCAGGCTGTAATCCTCCACACGGCAAGGAATTACGCAGCAGACATTTTCACTTTTGCAAGCTGCTCTTACTGCAGATGTACCTGGTGCTGGGGAGGACAGACATCCATATGCACAAAAAGGCTTCCATCGGCGTTCTTCCAAAGAGCACTCATTCAGCAAGTAGCCCATATACCTGGGTACAATGTTTCAGGCAGCCCAAGCCCATAGTTTATTCCACTTTGGACTGCAAATTATGAAAACCACAGTCAGCATTCCTAGCAGCAGCTCAGCACTAAGTCTCACATTCATCGTCCTGCAGGATGGAGTGCTAATTATTCATATGGAATAATAGCTTTCATATGAAGTAATACATTGACTCTCCTCCAAAATCTAGCTTGGAATTTAAAAGATTATGAACAGTGCCAAGAAAATTACTCCAGGGCAAAACAACCCTGAATCTTCAAGTTTAGACAAGAGTCTTACTATAAACAAACAAAAGTATGATATTGTTTAAATTGGTCTTTGAAATTGTCAGTGGGAGATCCATTTTTTTTTTTTTTTTATGAAACCCTCCAAACAGGAGGGGAACTTTTACCTTCATATTGCAAAGTTAGCTTCCAAATATTACCCAGGGAGCATTTCATAAAACATTTTGTGATATACACTTTCTGTTGCACAGGTATTGAAACAATCACTGCAAGCTCTTTTCTGTAATTACCTCTTAAGGATGTCCTTGAGACCAAAGAGACTTGGCCACAGGGAACTCAGAATTTCATTCTATCTTTCACTGGGTTGCTTTCGAACAAACCATTCCTTTGGCCACCAAAGCCAAGCTCTCACTTTATGAGGACAAATAATTTTCACATAAAGTGTATTCTTGCCTCATGCTCTCTGTCTTCATAGCAAGGATTTAAGGAACAGTTTGTTCATATCAAAAGCTCATTAAAACTCTCCGTGCACAAGTCTGCCATGCAGGAAGCTCCTGATGCTCACAGCTGAGATTCTCAAGCACATGGTACTACAGCTGCCAAAACAAACTGCAGTATATATGTATTTATATATATAAAAGATACAGAGGTTGCTGAATTTCCTGGTTGTGTGTAGCTAAAAATCAGACTGAGAAAGGAAGGAACAAAATAACTTCTCCTATAAGACTGCCCCAGTCCTGGTCTTGCCATGTCACCTTAGCAGTGACATGAGTCCACTGCTGCACCCAGTAAGGGAGATGTTCCACTGAGGCTGTTCAAATCCTCTGCTCTAGAAGGGGCTGGGGGGGAGCAACTGGTTTGATGGAAAATACCAGCACATTTTATACTGGCTGCTGCATTGGATTTTTGATCTGTTTTACTGTGGAGCTTCAACAGACATATTTTCCTATTAAAAAAAAACAAAATAGGACCTTTCAACATGATTTTATTTTGGGAGAATAACCAAAATGACACATTTTGATAGGGTATGTTCTTTCTTGACCATAACCATAAAATATATTTTCAGAATGTATTCCTTCAGAAAAAAAATGTTACTTTTGTTGTTATGTCATTTTACTTTTTGCCATATTTTTAATCTTGGCTGTTTATGAATGTTTTGCAGACCAAATGAAATTTTGTCCTGGTTTCAGCTGGGATAGAGTTAATTTCCTTCCTAGTAGCTGGTACAGTGCTGTGTTTTGGATTTAGGAGGAGAACAATGTTGATAACACACCGACGTTTTAGTTGTAGCTGAGCAGTGCTTACACTAGTCAAGGACTTTCCAGCTTCCCATGCTCTACCGACTGAGAAGGCTGGAGGTGCACAAGAAGCCGGGAGGGGGCACAGCCAGGACAGCTGACCCAAACTGGCCCAGGGGACATTCCATACCATGTGATGTCATGCTCAGTACATAAACTGGGGAAAGCTGGCCAGGGGGGGCTGCGGCTCAGGGACTGGCTGGGCATTGGTCGGCGGGTGGTGAGCAATTGCATTGTGCATCACTTGCTTTGTATATTTTTCTTCTTATTCTTCTTCTTCTTATTATTATTATTATTATTATTTTATTTCAATTATTAAACTGTCTTTATCTCAACCCATGAGTTTTCCCACTTTCACTCTTCTGATTCTCTCCCCCATCCCACCAGAGGGGGGGGAATGGGTGAGTGGCTGTGTGGTGCTCAGTTGCTGGCTGAGGTTAAACCACAACAAATTTTAAAAATAAGAATTGAAATTAAAAAATTGGACTAAAGACCGTTTTTCAAAAACACTATTTTGTAGGAAAATTTTGAATGAAAAATTTGCAATTTCTGAATTTTCTGTGGAATTGCAATTCCAAGTTTGGAAAGCATACCTGTTTCATCTGAGAAGGACAGACTGATTCTATCAGGGATCCCTGGTAAACTGAGCTGACTTTGAACAGATGACATAGTGCCATTTTCTCTAAATGCATGTGTCAAGTGACATCGTAACTGGTTTCCAGTTCAGACCTTCCAGTGATCTTCCATTTTGCACTCATGAAGTTGTGAGAAGAAGTTCAGAGACACTTGCACGATCACAATGATTTGCAATCACTACTCAGTTCCTTTGAAAATACAAAGTTTCCTGTGATGCTCCTGTGCCTCACTGACTCAGACTGCCTCAGCTACAGGCATCTGCAAATATCAAACAAGTGAAATGGTGCTGCAGTCTGGAAAATATCACCTCCTTGTCAGAGAAGGATTCTCCAAGGTGCCACCATCTCCAGTTTCAGCTGGTTTTATGATGAAGTTGCAGCCATTTGTAAGTTCTAAGATGCTGAACTTTAAAATTATGATTCATAGTTCAGCTACGATATTTAGTTCCTTTAAGATAATGTGTGCTTTAAGTATTTTACCTTGTCCTGAGATTACCTAAACATTTCTCCAGTACAAACAGTAACGTCAATAAGATTTTTTTAGCCACGTCTCTTACAAGAAACAAAGACAATATTCTCAAGTCTCACTGGTTTCAAGTTAAGATCAAGACATGGAAATCACAAAATAACTCTCTCAATCATGCAAAGATTTATATATTTCATTGTATGCATGGAGGCTGCCCCACTGACATCAACAAGACTGCTCATGCATCAAGCACATGTGCATGTTTTTGTAGGATAGAGACACACGAGTAATTTGATTTCCAAAGATGTTCAATGTGTGTAACTCTCACTGACTCCAACATCCCTGTCTCTTAGTGTCTCTAGCCATCAGGCTACGTGTGTAGGTGTCAACCTGAAAATTTGAAGGTCTTGACCCAAAAAGTTGTTAGTTTTAAGTTAAAGCTGGGATTTTGCATGAAAGCTACACCCCAATATGCTGCTACACTGACCTGGAAAGGCAGCATTCTGAGCTGTGGAAGCAAATATGCACCCTTGCTCTACCTCTCTTGGTTTAGTATAAATTCAAAATTAGTGATGGGGAATTATCTCCCACCTCATCATAATCTCTCACTTGGGAGCTGCCTCCTGCTGTGAGTGAACTCAGAGCTCAGTAACGGCAACTGACTGCTGGCTTTTCCAAAGAAGAAGAGTAGGCATTCTCTAAATTATTCCCTTCAGTCAGATGCACTATATCATTGGAGATACAAAGCTTAACACAAAGAATTTATTACTATACCTCTGCATTTACCAGTGATGTGATATAGTCAAAGAGACAATGATTTTCTTTCCTTGTCTCCCTTGGTTAAAACCACTGGGAAAGGGAGTAATTTCTAGTTATATACATCATGATTCACCTGGAATGTGAATATGATCACATATCTCTGTGTGTGTGCGTGCGCGCGTGTGTATGCGTGCACATGTGGGTGTAAACTACATAACCATCAGTACAAGGATGTTTTGATTCAAGCGCACAGATGATATAAAATGTGAGTACTTTGTTGGACACAGTGAAATTGCAGCCTTGTAGAAAAGGTGTGGAGAGCTTTTCTGTTTCAAAAAAATGAATAGTAGTAGTAGTAATAATCATCATCATCATCATCATTGCCAAAAAGTCTTTTTCACCAATGGGACAAAGCTTTCCAAATAAGGGGCAGTTTACATTCAGAAGCATGCAGGTGCCTGTTCCTATAAGATGTGCTACCAGGGAAGAGACGAGGCCTGATTCCCACCACAGAATACAGAAGAATGTCAGAAAATGACCAAAACCCATCAAATTTCCCCAGAATTCAGAGCTGTGGCTAAGTCTGATGTCAGATACTGTATCAGGAGAAATATGCCATTATTGTAGTTCTGAAAAATCTAAAAGGAAAAATAGGAAGCTACAGTCTGATCATTGGAATGGAGCACTTCCATCATTACATTATTCTTTTGAAAGAATATTAATAAGTGATTCAGTAGACTGGGTATTTTCTTTAACCATGAGTTTTTCTAAGGGAAAAAAAATCTTTCTGTCCATGCTTACACAAAAAGTATGCAAGTAAAAACTTCTCATGTCAGGGAAGCAGGACCTACATGTTGTATGTGTCAAATCCCGAACTTGTCTGGTTTTCCTAGATACTCTGTTTGAAGTGAATACCAGTTTATCAGCTTCGCTGCATGTTTTAAAAAGTATCATGAAACAATCCTACATCATCTCAACTTATTTGTGAAGTAGCTTATGGGAAAGTCTTTTAGACTGAACATATCATATCCATGTCCAAGATTCCAAGATTCCTCTACTTCTCAGTGACTGCAAGTGCAATTTTTTGCTTTATGGATGTCCAACCTTTTTCAATTTTCCACAACTATTCACGTGTATAGGTCACTCCAGAGCATATATGAACTTTCTTTACTTATTCACCTTTTTCTGAACCCTAGAAATACTTTCTGGACTGTGAAGCATTCATAGACAAAGAGCTGAAAACCATAGCACTAGAGGAAAGAGCCATAGCTTAGGAAATCTTCAATAAAAAAGCAATAAAGGCAGAGACATTTTTCAGGAATGAAAGTGGAGATTTTCCGTATTCAAGTTTTGTGGTTTAAGAAAATTGCCTACTTTATTATTATTTATGTTAGATTAGCACCTATATTCCAACTGACATTGACAAAGTCAAAGAGACGATGAATTTTTCTCCTTATTTAATATAGGAGTAAATACAACCACTGTCCCGAGCACTTCACCAGCTGAAAACTGGACTTACCTCACCCTTATCCATTCTCATCACCAGAATCCAATTCATTAAGAAAATCCTCCCTCGGGAGAGCAACACAGATAAACGCAAAGCGACTTTTCACAGCCAAGAAAAGAATCAGCATCTCTGGACTCCTCACTTGGCTTTGGAAAGCAGAAACCGATCACTTGTAGATAACTTATGGCTTCTCCCGATGATGGTGGAAATGGGAAGAGAAACAATAAGTTACGTTTCAGTCCTCTGGCCTTGCTTGGTGAGACTCGTTAGGAAAATATCTAAAACCTACAACTATGTATTTTTAAAGACCCACTGTCTGGTCATGGAGCATTTGCGGGGGAAAACCAGTCTATAACAGAGGGTTACCATGTTGTATTTACCTGTTAAAAAAACACTGTGTTGTATCTTTCTTCTTCTTTCCTTCTTTCTTTTTCTCTTTCTTTTTCTCCTTCCTTCCTTCACTCCCTCCTTCCTTCCTTCCTTCCTTCACTCCTTCCTTCCTTCCTTGCTTGTTTGTTATAGTCCTTTTTGCAAGATCGCAACTGGTGGCTGTGGAAATGACCACGAGATCACTAGCAAATTATTAGGACATCCTAAATGGAATACTCCGAGTAACCAGTTCTTTCCCTTCCCCTCATCCTAAAGATTTTGTATACAAACAAAACCAGAAGGATATTCAAAACACATTAACCAGAATTGTCTCCATATTTATTATTTTTCAAACTTTCCCTTAGATAGGCATTTTTAGATGTTCCCTATAAAAAACAGCAGTGCTTGTAGACCAAAGACCATTTTTCAAAAACGCTGTTTTGTGGGAAAGTTTTGAATGAAAAATTCGCAATTTCTGAATTTTCTGTGGAACTGCAATTCCAAGTTTGGACAAGCATACCTGCTTCATCTGGGAAGGATATACTGATGCTATCAGGGATCCCTGGTAAACGGAGTTGACTTTGAACTGATGACATAATAATGAAGGTTTTAAACTCCTGAGCCATCCAACAGTCTATTAACAGCTCTTTAAACTTACTACGTACACACTGATACTGATCTGCTTATTACTGCAGAAATTCTAAACATAAACATTATTATGAAATCTTTTTAGCCACCAAGAAGGGTGAGAGATTGAAACACTAGACAGCTTTTCTTTGTTTTGTATTCCACGTGTGAGATTGGAGTTAGACATAACAGCCCTGTAACCTGCTCTGGGAGAAAAATAAGCCCTTATAGGACAAAATGACCAGCAATTATTCAAACAATCTAGACTGAAAGGGCTTAGGAAAAAGTAGCTGAGAAAGAAGGAGGAAGAAACATCACAGCTGAGGAAAATAAAGTACAGAAAAGTGTGGTAAGGACACAGATGCGTGCTTCTGTCAAGAAATGGTTTCTTTCTTAGAAGGTTAATTAACAGGATAATGTTTTTATAATACATGTTGACACTACCAGCCAGAAAAGGGTTGCCAAAATGGACAACCCCTTCATGCTATGGGAAAGAAGACAAACCCCTCTGACTATAAGCAATTTTGTACCATTAGGTGTTCCTATCAGGCTCTTTTTCCTACTTCGTCTGAAGCAAAGAACAATTACACTGCCAATGTGGAATACATGCCCGCTTTCCCTGGTTTGTTTAGATCACTAAATGTGACGGCCTTCCCTCTTTCAGTTTTTGTTTCTGGACTGATTGTGCTCTGCAGCCTGATTTCCACTTGAGTCCACTCAGGAATAGGATGCCGAAACATGATTGTTTCCACTATTGGAGGCTGCCGTTTTTTAATGCCGCACACTGCCTTAATGAGCTTCACCCCGAGTGCACGACTCAGCTGGCAGTGAAAAACAGGAAGCATTTTGGCACACATTTTCCCTTTGTGGGGTGAGAGAGGAAGCAGACGTGAGCCCTGGCTCAACAGTGACACAATTAAAATGGAAACAGAGAGCTGCCTTGCCCTTGGTGCAGTGTGAGATCAAACCTGAGTCACCCCCTAGGCTGCCTCACTGCCAAGACCCCTGGTTTGGATTGGAGACATACGAGAAATGTCCACGTTAAAACTCAAATGTATGTGGTCTCCAGCGGCCTGAGACAGCAAAGTTCAGGGAAGTCTGTCTGCCGATTTCCACAAGGTCTGGATTGAGTCCTATCTCTTCCCTTCTAGTGAGCAAGGATCCTTCCAACTAAGTGGGTGGAAAAATTTGTCAGGTGAAGACGGCTGCTGCATTTGGTGCTACGAGACTCTTTAAATGCCTATAGCATTAAAAAAATAGTGGCATCTGTATTTGCACTGAGCCACATGTACCATGTAATTTACAAGTGCAGATATTCTGGACTTGAAAAAGCAAGGTATCTTTTGGTGGTAATTCCTGTAAGTGGGCCCATTTCAGCTGTTGGCAAAGATAGGATTTAATTCTCCCAGCTGTCTAGGTACTTTCCAAGTCCTCTTCATAGTTCTGTCTGAAAGACCCAATTGTTAATTCATCTTCATCGTACCCCTCTGATAGGCAATCAGGCTAAGCTATACCTAGTGATGACTTAGTACATAAAACTGAAGGTATCCATGAGCTGAAGAGGGGCTGACTGTATTCTTGACCAAATAAGTCATTTGGGAAAATATCCAGGAAAATGCTATTTAAGTGGGCCACTGGACTCAAAAAGTTCCTTTCCAAGGTTGTATTCCACTAGAGACCACCATAAAGAAGAAGAGATATATCCCACTGGGTTGCATATCGCTTTCTCTGACTGTCCTCATCTACACATGGTCACATACAACCTATTGGAAAACCATGCCCCTTTCTCCAAATGGGACTACTCAGGTATGTGTACATTTACAAAGGCCTCTCCAACACTGCCTGAGTACATGGACAAAAGAACAAGCTTCCTTTGTGACCTACTCTATAAGTTGATAATAAAATATCACCCTCCTCTATCACAGATATCATACCCTTTGGACTGCTTGCCTCTCCAAAGGAAAAGTTGATGCTCAGTGTTGGGAACTGCTGTGCACCAGGAATGGAAGCTTTTGCATATGACTGCTTCTGCCCATGCTGCTCCCGGTTGCCTGCTACAGGCAGCCTAAGAATGGCTGCCTTTTCTTCTTAGCTTACGACAGGCTAACACTTTCCCCTCTGTAGCTACTAAGTGCCTAGATGGCTGTTGAGAATTTTTGGATGTTAGATTTCTTTCTTCATTTGGGATATTTTGTAATAGTAGCAAGCATGGGGGCAGGGGAGGGGACACTAACCTTTCTTTCTTCGTAAATAATATTAAAAGCAACTTGGAAGCTATGCAGTTGTAAAAACAAAATATGATCCCATTCTACACCTTGGGATAATTTTTTTAATGCAAAGTGAGCAAAGGTGCATGAGAGAGCATTTTAGCATGACAGCATTAATCTATGTTTCATTATGTCTGTCAGAACAGGGTTCATGAGGATAAAACCTGTGCTGAGCAGGAGCATTCTCCTGAAACGGCAAATATGTCATTTCTGAAAGACGGCAAGGTGAGATTTTTATCATCTTCATTAAATGCCAAATCCTACCAGTCTTTACCAGTGGCCAAACAAAATTTCTGAGTTAGTGCTACAGAGACACTTTAGAAAGATAGCAAAATGCAAACTGATATTGGTGTTAAGCACAGTCAGGATGTCATCTCTTTCTAACAAAGGGATATGCTTTCTGTCATAACATCATGGACAGTGCCTATCTAAAGCAGTGTCACTCCAACAGCCAATTATTCCCACTTAGTGAGCAGAAACTGCATAATGAGATATGATGGCACTTCCTGAGACGCAGAGAAAGAAGTAATTCAAAAGACCTCACTGGGTAATGCTCATCAGCTTCTGCACATTGTTCAGATGAACTGCTAAATCTTACGGAAAACTCTTCGCCTCTCTCACCACAGTGGTCAGCCTTCACCTGCTCTGCATGCAAGGACTGAACACCCATCAAGAACTGTTCGGTGTTTTCTCAGTGTAAATAAAAGAAGAAAGCGTTTTGACAGTAAAGACCTTTGTCATCTGTAGATCTCCAAGTAATTTACAAAGAAGCCAATATCTCCATCTTGCAGATGGGAAAGCAGAAGACCAAAGACGAACTGATTGGCCTGTGGTCACCCAGCAGCAAAGCCTGGAGAGCCCCGAAGTCCAGACCCCTAACAGAGGGCTCCATTCACAAATCCAGATGCAGAAAGAACATTTCAGGGAACAAATTCCAGCTTTGCTTTCCGTATCATAACAACTATCTCCTTAAAAAGAAAAGTACTGATCGATACGAAATAAGACAGGTGGATGAATGGTGGAAAGATGACATTTGATCACCTTAAATGGAAAATACAAGCAATGTAGACAGTCTGCTCATATGTCATTGGCAGGTACGAGTCTTTACAAGCCAGTTTTGCAAGAGTTTGTAGATCTTTTTTACGATTGTGTTTCAGCTTCAAATCTTATTGGCTTCTGCCCACAGACTTGTCATCTCTGGAAACCCCAGCTTATGTTAAGTGTAGGCCCTTTGAGGTCTCTGAAAACACATGGAATACAAAAAAGGCAGAAAAGAACTGGGAAGGGAGAGAAAGCAGAAGACAAAGCAGGGAAAGTAAAGAAAGAAAAGGAAATTTGAGAGAAAGGAAACAGGAGAATGAAGAAGGTTAAGAGAAGGGAAGAGTCATGGAAGAAAAATAGGAGGAGAGATAGGGAAATTTGGTTTTAATTATGTTTATTGTAGTTCTTCATGCACAAAATCACAAAGTGAAAACAACATAAACAGCTCTGCTGCAGGCATGCTAGGAAACAATCCGTAAAGCAAGAAAACATTATACAGGAGGTTGTAGTGACTTACTGCATTATTCACTACGTAATAATTGCCCAAAATAAATTAATGAGTCTTTTTTCAATTAGTTTGGCAGATAACTGGAAAGACTTACAGGCTTCTTTGCTGTAGATACTTTACCTAAATAACAGATAAAAGACAACCAAGACCTTTAGAAGCTGGTTGTAAAAATAAAAAGTTAGATATCATCTGTGCAAGAGAGGCACCCCTGCCCCAGAGCAGGACCCATCATAGCAGGGAGGATGTATTAATATAGCAGGAGGCAATCCCTGCTCAGAGAACTTGCAGAAAACAGCAGAGAGAAGAAACAAGCTGTGCTGAAAAACAAGAGAATAAAAGATTTTAAAAGTTCAAACCCTGAACCCCAACAAATTCACGAATTCACCTGTAAAGCTGGCCCACCTTTTGGCTACTCAGATAGTACAAGGGACAAGCTTGACAGGAATAGTCAAGTAATTTAGGTATGACAAGTTTTGACAGGGTACAGTCATGCTGCCCAGAGGACTGCATTCCCCTCCCCACTGATTAAGGCCAACGAGGACCCAAATACCACAACCTTTCCAAATCTTCCCATTTCCACTCCACATTTAGGGCTTTCCCCCATATTCCTAAACCCATGCTCATTTTATTTTCTCTCTTGAAAGAAGGAAATGTCAGAAAACCCTTTGACCTGAAGGGCTGAATGGAGAGTACCTCCTATCCGCAGAAGATTTCTTTATTTCTCCCTAGAGTTTGGATGATGATCACAAAGATTTTTCTTTTCATTTCCTTATTACCTGTTTCTACCTTTGAACTTTTCTAATTTAGAAATCCATGATTCTTCATCATCTTCATCTCAGATCTCTAGCTGCTGGATCTTCCCTGATAGCAGCTAACAAGGACGGGATCATTAACTAAACAATCAGGGAGAAAATGTAGATACATGTTAATAGGAGGATATTCTTTCTCCTTATAGTACTGACAACGTATCTTAAAGTTTCCTGTCAAAATGTCCTTGAAATCTGCTGAGTGTTATCCTTGCCAAACACATTGTCACAAAACTTCTGTTTGTTTCTAACAAAAGCCTCTGAACTGGTTGGTACAATTTCTGGCTAAAGAAAAAAAATAATTAAAAAATCAGCAAACTATCAATACCCAGCAACAATGTAAAATTATAATGAAGCGTCTCCACTCCCAAAGGATATATGTGTGTATAGAACTATCTCTGTGTGTCCACGTCCTGCACAGCGTGACTCGGCACCTGAGCTCTGAGCAGCTGGCACAACTGCAATGTCAAGAGTGCAGTGCATGTCACAGGAGGAGTTTTGCGAGTCGTCACACCAATAGCGATTAATTGGCGCAGCACGCCGGCAAAGCTCGGACCAGCCCAAGACTGTAGGGATTGGCATACTGTGCATCTTTTATACCGCCAACTGCCTCCGACACTTATTAAACACGCCTGCCCGATTGACCAGTTGAACACGATTGATGCATGCTACTTTCTGGAACAGTCTGTCTTCGCTTATGTCCTTAACCCGCTACACTAATACTGTATTTCTCTCTTAAAACCGTCTATCAGAGCAAAAAGGTGTCCATGGAAACCTTTCTTGCTTTACACTAGCTATGTAGTCTGTTGCTACACTTTCACATCAGATTTGTTACTGGTGCTTATTCACTTGGAATGAAACAGTAAACTTGTCTGGAGACGTCCTGAATTATTCATAGACAACATGTACAGAGATAAGTCAGGGCATGAGATGTACCTCGGTGTTGAAGCCAACATGGTATGTAAGAGTGAATGATGCTTGCGTGGCTTTGTGGGAGAGCTGCGTCTCAACCACTGTGAATGACTAGGAATTGGGTAATGATCATTAAGACCTGCAAGCCAATTTGCCTTTGACAATGGAAGTCAGGGGAAGTTTTGACACAGCAGCTGTCTTTGCCTCACTTTGATAGTGAACACAGCATTAAGGCCTGAATTCACCGCCAGGTTTGTATTTAGACTTTCAAAGGAGCAGTTTTGTGGGCACATAGAGGCAAGTATATCTGATAGCGCTTAGACAGCTAATTACTTCATTATGCCTATCAAGGAAGTAGTTAGATGACTAAATATCATTGACTATGGCTATGGCGCTGCAGCCGGAAAACTATACATGGAAGTTGGATAAATCAGTCAATTCCAGATTTGTTACCCCGCATCAGCTTTGAGCGCATTTTTCACAAAGTGAAGGTATATTCACCATACAAATATTTGTGCTTTACAAACAATTTCTGCCTTCCTCTGAAGGCTGGTACCAAAAGAGCCAGAAGCTAGTATTTGTGAACCATTAGTGGACCTGCTTTGAAAATGATGGGTCCAGTTCTGGTTGCACATCACTCCAATACACATCATGTGACTTTGATTTCTAGTCTGAGTCTGCAGGATCAGAAATGGGCCCATTTATAAAGCCATCACCTAATCAGGTAGTCATGTTTTTCTAAAAAAACATGTGCATCTCTTACTCTGAGAAAAATTAAGTGAATTTTCCTTTGGCGATCTCCATCTGGGAGTATGTGGACTGGATGGCACAGAAAGCTAACACCAGCCTTCACAAGCCTCCAAGAGCTTGTCCATCGGTGTCTCATCAGCACTGCAATGACAGGCACTCCGTGTCTGAACAGTGGAAAGACATTATATTTTCATGGGAGATGAAGTGATTCCGTACTGAAAACACTTCTGTAAGCATTGGATGAAATAGTTAAGTTCTCATGTTCATCCTTGTCCAAAATAGGAATTTTTTTTTGAAATCACAAAATCTCTGAGAGAAGAGAAACTTGGTTCTGACCCAGCTATAGCCATTAGCAGACTTAGGGAAGCATCCTAATTTGAAGACATTAGTCACAAAAGCAAGGTCCCACGTGCCACAGCACAAGATAATGGATTTCAAAATAAGAGAGCTACCTTCCTAAACCACCCTTGGTTGACCAGTTTGACCACTGGGAAGAGACTTCTGTTTATACATGACATGTTCCTATTTAAATTAACTCAAACCTCCCTCTGTGCTATCTTTATTTTAAAATCAGATTTATACCAGTTAGCAATTTTTCCCTGAAGCAGCTTACAGATTTATGCCATCCCAGTTGGTGTCTGACTTTAAGCTGTCAGTAGTGTAGTACTGCAAGATGTTTTTAACTTGAATTATATATATATATCTTATATTTAAATGACTTCAGAATTGTGTATAGAGCCTTGTTTTTAAACACTTGTTCTCTTTCTGGAGATTGTGTACACGTGCACAGTTTGTTAGGAATCCAAGAATTTTATGATTCTAATACTCCTACGGAACATGACTAAATATTCAGCAATGCTTCAAATTAAGTTAATGCCCCACCCCAGAAGATCAGCTCTTCAAACAGTCTACATTCTTTCACCTGGGAGTGGAAGGAAATCACAAAAAAAAAAGTAAATAAAGGAGTGAGATGGAAAGCATTTTGCTGTGCGATTATCCTGATTCTCGACTTGCACTCCCCGAGAAACAAGAGGGAAGAGCAATGCTTGAAATGTCCCTTGGTCATGGTAGGGAAAAATTGCTTACAGATCAGTGCTATCATCCATACTCACCTTGGCCAGTATCTTACTCTGGCAGGCCACTGAATCCAGAGAGAGATCCCAATGCCTTATGTTTTAAAAGCGTAACAGATAAGAATGAGATGCCCCTTACAGCATCACTTCTGCCAAGCTTTCACTGTGGGCTGCAGCAGAGGGGAGGAAGAGTTTTCAGGGCATCTTCTCTCCCATTATGCAGAAGAGCATTCTTCTCAGTGGTTTCCCCCAGACTACTCCATAAAGTGGCACTAAGCTTGAGTTCCTGGCTCCCAGTGTAATTTTCACACATAACCCACCTATTTGGGGCGGAGGGTTGGGGGGGAGCATATCTGCACACATAGGCATATTTGAGAGTACGCTCATCCATCTTATTTGACCATTTCATATTTATTAGGCAAATATCACAATGACACCAGACCTTCCTTCCAAGCTATCTGGGGGGAATAACTCAGAAATTTTGCAAGACTTTTCCTTTCTTCCCACTGTAATAATTTCATTACCATAAACCAGCCTGCTAGCAGACGAACCGGTGAATTTTGCCCCATGCGGAGCAAAGCTTTGGTGCAGGGTCCATATTTTGCCATTTAGCTCAAGACAAAACTCACATGTTTATCAGTCATACTTGGGAGCATTACTGCTCTTCAGCAGAGATTTTTGCCTTCAGAGGAGGCGGTTTGTGTTCCATACACCCTCTGAATCACATTCTGCTTTTTAGATTTTGGTATGCAATGATGACACAGCAAATTACACCCTTGAAATATAAAAGGATAATATTTTTCTAGCAACAGTTCATAAGGCTGTGACCAGCTGGTCCAAAATGGTTAGCCATGGTACATTCTCAAAGGGCTGCTGGTACTGCAGCTCCTCAGAGTCTCTAATTCCCAGTTTTTAGGCTTGAAAAGAATGGAGCATCTTGCATGAAGGCATTCCGCTCTGGATCATACAGTAGTGGGAGTTTCAGAAGAGTGTAAGTTTTCTTGACTGTAAGAAGCTCATCTTATATCTTGTGTCTTGTTCTCATAATGAGACAACATCTTTGACGACATCTATGTTGATGATATGGGGAGATAGGGCCACCCCTAAATTCTCTGCACCTCCAAAAAAGAGACAAATGTGAGCAAGGGAAACTCCATTGCACAGCATGTGCTGCCACTTACTTACTTTGACTTGACATTGATGGATGCATTCAAGTATTTACAAGCTGCCTGATGAGATGACTCAGAGAAAGTTTGAAAGAAACAGCACGGCTGACACCCCTGCTTGAAGGGGGAGGAAGTGGGAGGGAAAGATTGCCTTGAGATCAGAGTTTGTGGTTTTTTAAAATGCTGCTGCTTCACAAGCCCACTCTTTGTGCTGGAGTAATTATGTGGGTGTACTAGGAAAAAAGGCTAAGCAGCTTGAGAAAGGTCTGCTGTGGGGAAACCCAAATTTAAAAAGCTTGAAGAAGTAGAGCAGCTCAGTAGTCCTGGAGGAGGACATGCAAGCCATCTTTGCAAGAGCCTAGAGCACTTACTGGGACAGTCCTGGGACAGTTTGGGGTGCGGGTCAGTCATCCCTGGGCAGCGAGCTCACCTTCCCATCATCCTGCCTGTACAACTCCTCCCTGCTGGGGACATCCCCCATCCTGTGGCATTGCAGGAGACCTAGATCAGCACGTTTCTCCCGTAACTCAAAGACTTCTTTAGTTGAGGGCTTCTGTGACCACATGAGGACGTGAACAGGAGTAGGGACTGGAGGGTCAAAAAGCCATCCAGACCTCTTCCTCTCTCCCCTGCAATGTGTGTGGCTGGGCCTCAGAGACGTGCCCTGGTACTCACCAGCACCAAGCCCTCTTGCTTGGAGGCAGGCTAGACCCATGGCAAGGCACAGAGCAGCTGCCCTGGAGATTGTGTCTGTCATCACTGACGTTTTAATGAGCAGAAAGCAGAAAGAAATGTGCATCCTGTTCTATGAATTACCATTTTTGAGCAGTCGGGCAGGAAATACCTGCATCAAGCTGGGAAGGCACTCCCATAAGTCATCGCA
>NW_008825427.1:105250-115563 GCF_000699105.1 Pygoscelis adeliae
GTGCAGGTCACAGAGCAACAGTGTAGAAAAAAAGCCAGAGAAGCTGGCTTTCTCCACAGATCCATGTGGGAGTGATGCAACTCCACCTGTCCTTATACCACCTCCCCATGTCACAGCACAGAGAGGGGAGGTACCCTTGTGAAGCCAGTGGTGCAAGGGAAGAGTGTGGTTAAAACTTGGACTTCATCCCCATCCTCAAGACAGCAATCCTCATACTGTAACCAGCATGGTAAGAAGAGCAAGTACCCTGGGTAAACGGTTGGCACAGTTCCCCAGCATGGAGGAAGAGGAGGAAAAAGACCATTTCAGCTACTGGGTGTATGCTACCCCTTACTGAGTCCTAACGGGAATTTTGTGACTTACCTTTGTACAATGACAAACCAAGGATGCGAGCTATTTCTTGTATGCATTGCTGTTTTAATTAATGAGATAAGTTCCCTTCAGAGTCCATTTTGGGCAGCTCCAGAAAAAAACTGGGAATGTCTAGAGCATCCTCTGTCTGCAGCTCACACCAGCGTGCCCAGGCGAGCTCCATGCCAGCTGTGGAGGCCTGGGTAGAGGTGCTGCTGTGGAAGTGGGAGCTTGGCCTGGATTAACCACCCTGGGACCTACCCAGGCGCTGTAGCAGAGGCATACCCTAACTTGCAAAAGGAATGTGATGTATAAGAATTATTCTCCACCCAAGGAAATATCACATGCTACTGTTTATATTCTTTTATATCCTCTAGGGGATTGAATACTTCTGGATGCTTCCTGTTCCTTCAAAAAAAAAAAAAAAAGAAAGAAAGAAAAAAGGGGGAGAGATTGAGAAACTACTGGAAAATCCTAAGATGGCTGTCCTGTTCTGAAAAAACGAGAGTATGTGTCTCTCAAAAGTTTTTTGTAAAAATCTCTAATTGCATTACAAGATATTTTATTTCCTTGGAATTTCATTTTTCTGTCAGACTTCACTGAAAGGGATATTTTTCTTGTCAAATCTTGTGTAACTACAAAAAAAAGGCATATTTTCCTGAAACACTATGGTGGTGAAATTTCATTTGGAATGAAAGACATTACAGAAATGTAGGTGTATTGTTGTTGTTGAAAATAATTTTATGTAACAGAAAGTTGATGGACTTGTAGGTCTTTTTTGGACGTGAGATGTAGTTGTTACTCATTTCCCAGTGCTCACAGAACTAGCTGCCCCTGCTAACACCAATGGGAGAACTCTGGTGGACTGCAGAGGGAACTGGTTTGGGCCACCAGTACCTCAACTTAATTCCTCCTTTCTTTTACGAATACAAAAGAGCAAAACTCTGACTGGCAGAGTGCAGTGAGGAAATTAGCTTAATTGCTAAAGCAATAATGCTTAATACAAAGCATGACATGTGAATAAAAAACAGGAGAAAGGAGCCTCTAGCCGCAAAAAAAAAGCTGTATGAGGTTTTAAAATGTTCCCTTGCATGCATATATGCAGTGTTTTGTACAGTAACCATAAAAATGACATGGTTGTTTTATACCTTTCAAGCACAAGCAACCTGTTTTGACTTTGTAGCACTTGGTGAGTCATTAGAGAAACTGATCTTACTAAAAGCTTTGCCATTTCTCTTGTTCTTACTGAGATCACTGAAAAAAAGGCTTGGGTGAGATACGTGCTGCAAAACCAAAATAATGTGCATGTTCACTGTCGCCCGATCCCTGCCGTGTGCCAGCTTGGGTAACGGGCTTGCTCTTTCTTTGCCATCACCAAGCTAGGCGCTGGCTCCAGAGTCACTTATCTGAGACGGAGCCCCACTGGACTGACAGTATGCTTTCTCCCTTTCCCCAAGTGCATGGGGAGGGGAAAGAAGGGTATCTTTTTTCTCGTAAATAGGCTTAGACACTGTGTGATCTGGTGTAGCTGGTGAGTGTGACGGCACCTGGCTGAGCACAGTTCACCTGGCCATCCACCAGGTCCTGGCCACAGCACATCTGGGTACGCTAAGCCTCTCGCGTCAGAGTTGCAGATCCAGGCACTGCGCCCTTCACAGGTCCCTGGGCTCATCCTCTGCCTGGGACCTGCCTGCTGAGCCCTCTGCCCTGCAGACCCCCTGCTCTGTGCCATACTGAGCCCGGGCCTCCACCCCCGCTGGTGCAGAGCTTCCCTTTGCAGCTAAGCTCTGCATGGGGAACAGCACAAGTTAAAGCGAGAAGACAAAGACACCAGAAAGACTTTGCCCAGAGACCATGATCACACCGTTGCTCTCCTTAATAATCAACCACCAGAAGTGGAAGCACTTTACAGGAAGAAAAGCAACAACTAACCTAAATAAATAAATAAAACCATAAATAAAGCATTGCAATCCTTCTCAAGATATTACTGTTTTCCCCCAAGCAATCAATTAATGTTTCTGCAACAAAGAGGTTATCAGCTCGTGAGTAGGAAAGGATGGGTCTGACACGAGTGTGAGGGGGTTATGTTGCAGATGACATGTTGCAGAAAGTCCCCACATCCACCTCTCCCCCAAGATGTGACAAATTGGGTCCAAAAAATGGGAGAGGTCCCTGCACTATGGGATCATCTTATCTCTGAATCCAAACATCTGTGCATTTTATTTACTTATTTTTGAAGGCTGAATAAGCAGCTATGTGTGCAGAGAGGCAGCAGGGTATTCATAGAAGGATTCTTCATACCTTCAATCTTACTCTGACTGGCTGTGTATGGTATTTTACCACTGTGTACCAGAGGACTCTTTCACAGTGTCTGAAAGCTCGTCAATAAAAATAACTGCAACAAGAAAGGAACAGCTTTCCTATCGTGCGGCACTTTCAAGTTATCTCTTGATAGCAAGTGGTCAGATGTCACCACTATAAAACCACGGTATTCTGGGATAATGTATAACCCGAACAATAAATCCAGTATTGTATTCCTAGTCTTTCACATCAGATATGCAAGACCCAGTGTCACTGCTTTTCCCTTCAGTTTAACCAGGGTTGGTCTGTCTGCTTAAGCTGAATGTTCTTCTGACTCCTACTCCTTTCTAAAACTAACCCACTTCATCTGCTGCCTGAATAAAAAGCTTCGCGTTAGTCACGACATCTTCCTGCACTGTTTTATTCACAAAGTTTGACAGAAAAATACGTGTTATGAAACCAACTTTTAATGCTTGATGGAAATAGGTCCGAACCTGCCTGGGCAGCTGTCCTTCTGTGAAACTGAAGGCAGCATTAAGGGCTCCAATGCATTTTCACCCTACTTGACGTGTTGCCAGGCTTAGGTACCCACTGAGCAGACCAAAGATCATCATGCTGGTGGACTAAAGGCCTGTCAAAGCCAGTA
Source organism: Pygoscelis adeliae (assembly GCF_000699105.1). Classification (NCBI taxonomy): domain Eukaryota; kingdom Metazoa; phylum Chordata; class Aves; order Sphenisciformes; family Spheniscidae; genus Pygoscelis; species Pygoscelis adeliae. Next base: position 108,549 of record NW_008825427.1, read on the forward strand.
CTTCACCTCTGAAGTGGTCAATAGTAAGTGCCCTGGGGGAGAAGAGGAGAAAAGGACAAGTAAACTGTGGTGATCGCACCCACAGTATGTTCCCACCGTCCCTCAATCTGCTGCTTACAGACTTCTCAAACCAGATGTTGTCCTCACAGTTTTAATAGCTCTGGAAGTGCTTTTCTTCTAGGATTTTGGTAATTTTATGAAGCAATTCAGACTTTCCACCCCACAGCATCCTAAGTAATGAGTTAAACATATTCAATGGTCATATGATGCATAAAACACTTTCTTAATTTGCTTCAAATCTTATGTCTGATAACACTGGAACAGGTTGCCCAGAGAGGCTGTAGGATCTGCATCCTTGGAGGTATTCAAAATCAGGCAAGACAAAGCCCTGATCTAAGCTGGCCCTGCTTGGAGAGAGGGTTGGACCAGATTACCTCCAGGGGTCCCTTTCAGACTAAATTGTTCTGTCTTTATAACCTCTCAGGGTGTCCACCACCTTTTTTAGCATGAAATAGTGAAACACTGCTTTCTTTTCACTTTCTTCTTATCCACTCACCATGTCATTCATGATCCCATGAAGCACTGCAAACCAACAGCCCCTCTCTGCCCTTGCCGGGTCTCTCTTTTCCAAACTCAAAGAGGATTATTCTATTTAGCTTCTCCCTATAAAGGAGGAGGTCCGTACCTTTGCTCATCCTTGCCGCCCTTCTCTGAACTTTTTTTAATTCTACTTCATCCCTTCTGAGGCAGGGAGGAGGCATCAAAACTCCCTGCAGTTTAAGAGGTGAGCAAACTAGGCACTTTCTACTATGGGAAAGTGGTATTTTCAGACTCTTAGCTAGACTTCTCCTAATAATCCCAGTCTGGTCAACTTTTTGAGAGCCACTGAGCCATGAGCCAACATTTTCTCCATAATGACTCCTATTTCTCTCTTCTGAACTTGTTCTTGATTGTAGTCCCATCCTATAGCGTTCTCACTCCTCTTCTTTCCCCATGACTCCTCTTCACCCCTGCATTTCCCCATCAGCTGGGGTAACACCGGTGTTTGTGGGGCTGTATGGTAAGCCAGACAGTCTCAGCAGCAGCTATCACCACACCAGAACACTCTAGCTTGGAGGGGAAGGCTGCAGCTCCTTGGCAGCCTCAGTCAATGTGGCTGCTGTCCACCGCAGCCAACTCTGCTGCCCTGCCTTCTGCCCCACAGCCCTGCCCCTCTCCTGCAGCACCTCCAGGGCCCCTCTGACAGTGCCCTGCCATGCTTCAGAGCACTCCTCAGCAGAAACTATCCCCACAAAAAAAAAGTAACAGGTAGTTTTCTCTCAGGTTAACACCTCAAAATGGCTCTGCGAAGGAGCAGAGAACATCTGAGCCAACGTAGGGGATGGAGTGGGACTGTGAGAGAGGGACAGATGGTGGGACCGCACTGCAGCAGAGCCGTTGCATCAGCTCAGGCTGCCGTGGGACTGCAGCTGTGTACACGCTTATCGGAGAGGAGCCTGTGGAAGCTCACAGCCTGAGGAAGGAAGCTGCTAATGAGCATCTTTCCTTCTTCCCTTTCTCACATGCAAAAGTACAATTCTTCTAATGGTAACTGATAATAACTATAATATGTCATGATTACACCACATTTTTTCCCAGCAGTTCCTTGTTGGCTGTACCTAAAGTCTGTCCTCACAAAGCTGTGTGAGGTATATAATATAGAAGGCTGTCTTACAGATAAATAAATTGAAATTTAGGGAACTAAAACTATGTGGTTGAGTTCATACAGTCCATTAGGAGCAAGCAAGAAACAGGACTTAAAGGTCTCAGCCTTCATTAATGCCTTTAAGTACTAGAAAAACTGCTTGTACAGAAGGAAGAATTCCTCCATGTAATACTGCTGGGGCGGAGAGTGAGGAGAAGCCTGATGCAGCTGTCTGAAGTAGATTCCTAATTCCTTTTTGTGCTTTTCAGGTACCTTATCAATAGCTGAGATGGTTGCCTTATCGTGTAGTATCTGGAGCCTTTCTTCCAGTTTCTCTTCCCTAAGTAGGATGGCTCAGGTCAGATGCCTCACACAGATCAGGAAACCAATTTTCTGTCTGGGACAGACTACTCCCCTTTTTCAGATTTCTCTTCAGAAATCTGAAAAAGATAAGCCCTGCTCTTCTAATAGGTAAGGGGACATCCTCCTCCCAGCCAAGGGTCTCTGCTCTCCAGCAATGACCCCTGCTAGCAATCTTCATGGGCCTGAGTCAGGAAAGCATTTCAACATCTTTTTACGTCTATCCCCATTCAGGAAAGCACTGCAGTCAGAACCATTTGCACTCACTTGCAGACCCCCTGTACTGTCAATGAACTCTTGTAGAAAATGAGTATCATACCCACAAGACAATAAAAATAAAGCAGACCACCCTGACAATAAAGCAGCATAAGTGTAACATAATTGGTGGGACTTTCATGTTTGTCTAAGGTTTTAAATAGTCCATATTTTTATATCATATGACTTCGAAAATGATATTTGTTCATGTAATTAGAGACTGTACTGTCACAAGGGAGCCAAATTCAGACTCTGTGTGCAACCTGAATATTGTCGTTTCCTGGCATCTGCTTAAAATATATTCTCAGTGCACTCTTTTGTAGGTTTCTTTCCCCCTCTCCTATTCAATATTCTAAGATATTTTAGAAGTAAAAAACGATGCAGAGGGTAAAAAAGAAAACTATTCTCCTAACAACTATGGCAGTGCCAATCCTACATACCTCTAAACATCGGCAGGAGAAGGTCTTTTTCTGCACACTCTGGGAGCTGTAATCACACCAAAGACAACAACAGCATCAACCATTTCTAGCTTTGCAGAGCCTGATCATAACCTGAACTGCCATCAGGAACTTAGACTGTCCCACCAAATCCTTTCCACCGGTAGATCCCAAAGTGAGTTAAGAAGAAAGGCAAGTATTATTGTCCCCGTTTCACACTCACATAAGGGTACTGGTTTCCAGAGAAGTGAAGGGAGATATCTTGAGGAGGGAGGTCAGGAGCAGTAAAGTCATGGAAAAGCACAAGGCTCACCTAAATCTCAAACCAGAGCATGACCATCCCCTGGAGTATGCTGCCTCCTGTGGAGTTTTCCGCCATCAGAGGACACCCTACCACCTTGTTAAAGCACCACACTCCATTCCAGTAAAAGCAAGAAGAATAAGATGGAGGCCTTTCTCATTCCTAATCATTTTTTTTCCTGCTCTGTAGCTGACTTACATGTAAACCACAGCCTACTTTTGCACCAAATGTTATTAAAAAGGAATGGTGCCACTTGTACACTGAGGACCATAGCTCTGACTCGCCCCAGGCCCACTGGGCCTTTAGACCGTGACTGCTCCCTAAGGCAGCACTGGGGCCCCTGACCCAAAGCAGGGCTCCAACCACATCGCAGCACCTCTTTCCCCATGCATGGAGCATGGAGGGCATGACAATGGCTCCCACTGCTCCTCCAAAGCAACCAGGCAGAGACAAATTGGGTTTCAATTTCATTTTGGTTTCGACTGCAGATTGTACCTCCCATAAGAAAAAGCAAGGGCCTACCCTAGGCTCCCCCAGGAAGGCCTTGTCCTGAAATTGGTGCAGAGAAGAGAGCTGTACAAATTGTTTTTCTATTAACAAAAACATGACGTGCAGAGCAACATGCTTGGCTCCAGAACCTGAAGATAAGGCAGGATGCGGGAATTGCCTCCCACCCTGGCCACGAACCCAGAACCACATCCTCTCTCTCAGGAACGACCCACTGTTTTTTCCTCTGTTGCCTACTACAGACCACGAGAATGGTGGACGTCCCACTCCAGCCTGAAAGGGACTGTTTACCCTATTATGAATACCATGCCTCTGCAAAGTGGGATTTTTCAGCAGCCCACAGCTAGTCAAATCACAGCCTCTGTAACCAGAGTGCAGAGACGCACTCCTGCTCTGCGAGGGCTCCCTTCCCATCCTGCAGCAGTTTTCTGCTTCTGATTGTTCGACAATGTGCTCGTCAAAACAAATACGAACGCAACCACTTTTCCGCCCTCTTGTTTTTAACTAGACAACAGTCTTTTCATATCCCCCAGATTAAAATATGAGATGGCTTCGCTTAAACCTGTAAACTAATATACATATTTTCATGCTGAGACAATGTTTAATGAGCTCAGTCCTGCCTACCTGAACAACTTCTATCTGACAGGCATTGCTTAGGTAGGTTCACAGTGATTAAAATCCAAACTTGAAAAGAATTTCCTGGATACCCTTCATTATTATGGCAGCATCTTTAGTAAATAGGGAATCGTGGTTGGAGTTATAACAACACTATGCTGATTCCCATCTTCCTATATCAGCAACCCCACTAAAGCCCAGGACAAGTCTATCCTTAGGTGAGCAACTAGTGAGCATTCAATACCACTGGCATTCAGTTAGCACTCTTGTGCAAGCTCTGGAGGGGCTCAATTTCTACACTGAGTATTATTCTCCCTAAAATAGGACAAAACTCCATGAAGAGCAAGCCTCTTTACAGCTGTGATGGAGTCATACTCTCATTTATTCTAATAAAAGGATGAAGCCCAGAACAGTCAGAGTTGACAGTATAAATTAATCCCTCTTTATATTTGTCCTGCAGTTTAATCTCAAATGCCACTAACCAACATTTGTTTAAAAACAATCAACTGGTCTCTATTTCAATAGTGGTTTTGTATGCTCCAGAATCAATTTTCCCTATTTGTACTCTCTTCCATCCCTTCACAAGTTTAATCGCCTTATTTAAAAATGTGCAAGAACTATAAATATCAGAAAAAGCAAACCTTTCAGCCATGAGGCTGAGTGGAGACATGCATATCAGTAAACACATTTCCTGAGTAATAGCACACTACGCAGTTTGTAAAATGCAATTACGCAGTAGCAACTCTTATCAGGAAACGTATTTACATTGATTCCTTGTAGCAATAGATCAAAGAACTTATTTTACTGACCTATATCTGTACTTAATTGTACAGCAGTTTCTTACATAAATAAGCAAATCGTCTTCCTTTTTCTGAATAATTTCCTACTAATGGACAGAAGTTTTCCTGACATAGGTGCTTTGCAAAGATTAATTTTTTAAAACTAAACCTGGTGTCTGAATTTAATATAACTCATTGTTGGAAAATTGCAGACATCTGAAACATTGGCTGTCTGTAGAGGAAAAGAAGAGCAGTACCCACAATGAGGCCACCATCCCGAGAAGACATTAGCAGGTGGCCTTATCACAGAAATAGCTAGATTTTTTTTCTCTTGTCTGTTTTCTCTTTTGTCTCTACCCACCCATAAAACTGTCTAGAAAAGTGTAAGTAATACGCATCCAGCAGAGGACAACTGAGGAGCATGGAGGACCCCCAAGCCCTGGCTCCCATTCCTTTAGCAGCCAGGGGTCTGCAGGGTTTCTCTACCTCCCAGCCATCTAACCAGACTGCCATCGAGACAGGACTTCCAGGACAGCTGAGTAACCGATAGCCACTCCTTTATGGGGGATTTAAAACATTTTGTTTCCATTCTGCTTTAAAAAATCCCCACAAACAGTGTAAGGGCTCCGCACGTAGAATACATCACCTCTGGACTGCTGCCCTCCATGCAGCCCTACTCATTTAAGGGCCCTGAATCATTTGGCTGCTTCAGCACAGTCAGGAATACCTGCAAGTGCATTTGCAGCAATTAGCAGCACGCTCCAGACATCAGCTGTAGTTTTCTGTGATTATTTGTGTCAAGAGCAGCTGGGCTGAGAAGAGGATCCACAGGTTGAAGACTGAGTGAGAAGGTCCAAGTCCACAGAGCAGCCCAAGGAACCGGTCCTTCTACCTCCCATTCTCTAGAGCTGCTACAGAAATTTCTACAAAATAAGCTTTGTTACAAGATGTCGACTTGTTAAGAACAGAGGTTCTTATGGAAATATAGCTGTTAAAGTGAAACTTTCAGTAAAAATAACAGCTTTTGTTGCTCCAGGAGTGAACATATCTACTCTGCCAGAGTTGGACTAGGGGTTTCAGTTTCAGGACTAGGTGTGCTCCTGACCAGCATCGTTTGATGAAAAGGAGAAGGCATCTTCTCCAAGCCCACCCACTGGAGTAGTTCCCACTTTTTATAAGTAAAAGACACCTGGAGCAGGAGCATGCATCTGAGTCTCCCTTGTCCCAGAGGAGTGCTCAAACCCACACCCACACAGACATTATCTCTTAGAGAAGCGCAAGCAACTTACAAGGCCAGAGATATTTAAGGAGACCCATCACAGAGCAGCTGATGGACTGGTGTCAGGGGAATCCCTCCTGGCACATGAGAAACCCAGCTCAAGCCAAAGAAGGGTTTAAACCTGTTTCTCCAATAGTCCCAGTGTGAAGCACAAGCACCAAGCTACCACCTAGTCCAGAACAAACTTGCTCTTTTCCCTATTTGGAGAATACTTCTAGAGATCTGCTTCATCCCAGAACAGCATGGGAACATTTCCCACCCAGCTCTGTTGTCTAAATTTCTTCTTGAAAATGGCAGAACCAGTTACACTAAGGTTTCCTTTGACAAATTTAAAAACAGTGACAAAATGATAAATCTTGGATTATCTCAGTAATTGCGGCTAATTCATTATAGCTAATCAAAAAATGCAGGTCATTCACCTTCCAGGCAAGGAGTTTTCTATGTCTGGCACAGGCTTCATTTAGGTGGAAAAATAAGTCATCTAACTTGTTTAATTTAATAACATCAGAGGAAGAAAATAATCAATGCCAAGTCCAAATTGTGAAGGAATTTTGTGGATTTGAAATAGTTTTACAAGCCAACAAAACCAAAATATCATCTGTAAACTTCACAAAACCTTAAATTCAACTATCCTTAGCCTGTGGTTGTTACGGGAAAAGACATGATAGATTTATTAGTTGAATTGCGTGTGGAGGTTGATCTGTGTCAGCAGACAGTGCCATATGTGGCTGGCTTTCCTGTCATTTCTTACATAGATGCTCTGAAGTCTCTGAGTGACATTTACCAAGCTGTGCAGAA
>NW_008825427.1:115579-128529 GCF_000699105.1 Pygoscelis adeliae
TCACGCCATGTCCCATTAATTCTAAGAGGAGATGTATCGCTGCACTTTTTTTGAAAATTTCCATCATAACTTAGATTGTCTAAGCATTTTGCATTTTCAATGAGCAATGGCACAGAAGTAGAATAAAAACTGATTACAGCTAATATCTGAGGTTGCAGAATGTTTGAATAAGTTATTTTTGCTTGAAAGAAGGAAAGAAAGTGCCAGCCAACAAAGGCAACCACAGTTTGGAGTGCTGAAGAATAGTTTATATCTGTATCTACCTATATCAAGTAAAGATCCCTTTTAGTGTTGTTCTGGGAGGAAGGCTGGTTTGGGAGGCTGGTTTATTGACTGATTATTTTCTCTAACCCTGGATATTTCAATGATTGCTTTATGGAGCAAGAAACATACACCTTGGAGGGACAGGAGCAATTTCCTAGTTCAGGGGTTCTGCAGTCACACAGGAAAAGCATTCAAGAACTGAGGACAAATGTCACCAAATGCATGGCACTCGTCCCTGCCCTTGCAGGTGCCTCCTGAAAGAGAAGCAGCCTCACCCCAAGTACCACACTGGCTCTCGTTCCAGGGGGACACGCTATTGATGAACAACAGTTACCAAGGAAATCAAAACTTCTGGATTCAATTTCCCTGAGAATAAGGAAGGCCACATAAGCTGGACAATATGGGCCGGTAGTTTTAAGTAAGTGGAAAATTATTTAAATATTTTAGACGTGGTATAAAAACACTTGCCAAATTTTTTTTCATTTAAAAACAGAAAGGCAGACGCTGTACCTCATTATCTTCTACAAGCCAGGCTGTCTGGCCATGCTCCCTTCATGCAACACCTCACAATAGTCTTTACTATTGTTATTATTAACTTAAGTAAAGACATTTTTTCATGAAAAAAAAAATTCCCATCTACCAGAACATTAAAAAAGTATTAGTTACTACTGTTGACAAAAGACCTGATGTTTACAATGATCTGTTAATCCATATGTGCTAAACTGTGCTTTGAAATGTGTTAATGTGAGTTAACTAACGCATTTTGAAAACACCACCATTTATTTTCTCAGTCCACGTATGTCCTATGGGAGTTAATGAAAAAGAAAGGAGGAAGCCCAAGATATTAAAAAAAAATCCAACAGATGCTGATGGATATAGTGGTCCCAAAGAGGCCACTGTTGTCCACACTGGCTATATATGGCTTAAGCTTCCTTTTACATCAAAATTGTGGGGAAGGAGAGAGTCTGTGATATGCTGTGTAATTTAATGTCAGGCAAACTGCAGCCTATTTTTGAGACCAGAACCTAGCAATTGTAATAACCAGGTTGTTCATTTAACGTGTACTGGCTTACTAAGTAAAGTAAAGACTGAGGTGGCAACAATGATAAACAGTAAATTTGTTTGTTCAGTAGGGAGCTGAAACGTGTCGGCTCATGCTTTGATCAAGTTAAATTGAGAGGTTTCAAAGTACACACAGGAAATGCTCCAACAGATAAACTTTGTCCCTGGAGGCTCGTCCTAGCCACTTCTCAGCCTCCTGCACTCTGTTATCTGTTTTGGCAATTCTGTAACTTTAAACTCAGAGAATCCGCGGAGAAAAGTGACAGTGATAAAGGTCAAGAGTTGACTTCTAGGGTGACGGACAACATAAAGTCTTGGTCTTAAAAGACAGGTTATTGGGCAGTTGTTGGTCCTTTACCAAAAAAAAAAAAAAAAAAAACAACAAAAAAAAAATGGAAAATAAATGGAAAATTAAGTGGCTTTTAAAAACATTCTCTTTAAATGCAGTTAAGGTGGTAAATCATTACTGCAAAGCAGTATCCCCACCTGCTGTGGAGATCAGTACTATGAAGCCTGGCTCCCGAAAGACGTGAGCCTCAGACTCAATTGACTTCAAATCAAAGAAGGAACAAGCTTTCCCTGAAATGCTCCCCATGGACATGCGTTTATAAATAAACACTTTCTTACAAGCGGGTTCTTGCTGTCTGAAATGGTGCCTATTCGCACTGCAGCCTACCCCTCTGTGAGAGCACTACCTGGCAAGTTATTTTCGCAAAGCTTGTATGAACTTGATTTTCTTTGAGAGATCAATTGGTTGAAATTCGTCAATAGGTTCAAAAGATTTCGGGGGTGTGGAAGTGACGGAAATACAAGCATACGCAGCAGGATTGCATAAGCCTCATTTCTGCAGGAATCAGGATAAAAAGTTGCAGCAATATAAAAATAAATAACTAAGCAGGCATAATTCCTACAAAATACCAGTAGCTAGCCAAAACTTCATTTCTGCTGAGGGCGAAAGGAAAGGGGAGAGCTGTCATGTTCCTTAGTGTTTAGGTACTTTAGCCTGTGATATCTACTTCTTGAGAAGTGAGGACATTTCACACATAAAAACATTTGTTTTCTCTCTGAAATAAGGAACATAGTATCTTCTTATCCTATGAGGGAATAATAAAATCTCCAGAAATTGGTAGAGGAAATAGCATTTTTCTGTTGCTAATCATTCATTTAATTCATGGCAGCAATACAGATCTATTCATGGAACTCAATGCTACTAATGCTGACTTTTGTCCGTCATATGCAGTGTTTAAAGCTGACAAGTTCTTTCACCGTTAGGGATATCAATGCAAACACAACTACATAGATCAGAGAGGTACCTGCCTCTGTGTGATGAAATAGTTTCCATGGCCATAATACTTCAGAGTGTCCCATCTTGACCCTAAAGGGAGCTAACTGGCAAAATCACACTCTAGTTACTAAATCTGAATTAACCACCAGCAGTTAGTACGCAGCATCTCATATGTATTTCAGAAGCTAACTTCTATTAAATCCCTCGCAAAAATACGTTGCTGAGGTGGGGTTTTAATACATCTGAAAAAGATCTAGTTTATTTTAAAAATAATCCAATATTCTAAGAATAGTAAAGGCAGCAATTTTGCAGTATTGAAGAATATAATCATTTCTTATTTTATTGATGACCTGTGGCACCACAGACACAGAGAATTATTTCCTCATTGATATAGGACCAGCTAAAAAATCCTGCTGTTTGGCAGAGCACAACCCCTAAGCCAGGGAAGTGACCTATTGACTGAAAAGCAACAACAAAGCTAACTGGTCTGCTAGTCCAGTTAATTTCTCTGATATACTTACCTTTTGCAGGAGTTAAATATTAGAAATTTCAAGTACAATCCCAGAATCCTACAAATACCTGCTTCTCTTAATTTTCAGTTTGGCTTCGTTTTTAAACAGTATTGTCTTCCATGTATCTTGTAGTCTTTAAATCCTGTCACATGTAAGATACTTCCCTTCAAAGAAGAACACGTGTACAAACAAGAAATTTTCATTCTCTCTGATAACTTGGGACGGTGACCGTGACTGCTGCTGACTACTGTGCCCAGGATAATACGCCATGGTGGATACGGTATGTATTTGTCACTAAACAGCTAGGTTAAAATTCAAATGGTTGCTGCCTCTTTCTTCTCTTATTTAGTAACTTTATTCGCACTCTTATCTCTACACAGTCTTCTGGACAATCCCTTTGTGCTTATGGTTTTCCTGACCCCTTCATTATCCTACATTAACTTCTTGTTAAAGACTTTCCTGCTGTGAAACCTAGAAACTTTCTTCCTTCCCCCAGTGAGATCTTAACTTAGAAAGAACAGTTATAGCAATAATTCAATTGGGGGAAGAAAAAAAAACCCACAGCTGCTTAGCCATGCTATTCAGCACTACTCTTTTTTTTTTTTCAGCCTTCTTACTTAAATTTTTCACTTTTTTTTAGGAATAGAAGCTGTGTGGGGCAGAAATTTTATTCTCATCTTTGTTGAAAACACATAGCACTAATTATTCATGCAAAAGTAGTTCTAAATTTAAACGAAAAGTAAACCGTAACCTGAAATCATTTTTATTTAGAGCTAACAATCACTCCAGACAATTCATAGCAGTTTTGACTGTGAGTTCACAAGCTTAGCTTCTTGCTTGAGATAGATCAAAAGTACTCCCAAAATAAACTTTCCTACAGTATTTCCATCAAAACCATAAAAAGAGCTAGAGATGAAAAATCTTCGAAGTCTGTTGCACCAAGGCAAGAGGTCAAAGTGCTTGTACAAATTGGTAAAGAAGTCATGTTTTATCGGTGACACTGCAATTACAGAGGTTTGATTTCTGTTTGTAGGACAAGGTCCTCTCATTGATGGAGAACCCACCAGGCACGGAAAGAAAGGGATCTTTGTCTGAGCAGCAGCACATGACAGGCATCCTTGTGACCGGCCGACTGACGCAGCTCAGGCTGCCGTCGCTCGGGCTCTCCTGGCTCTTGCTACGCTCCACTCCCATGAGCTGGAGCCCACTCAGCTCTTCACCAAAACAAAACCAAAAAAATCCAACCCACGACAGCAGCCTTTGAAAGAGGTGGCTGTGTTCAGGGTCAAAATTAATAAATAAAGAAAGAAAGAACAAACTACAGCCCCCTGGGCAGTGCTTGGCCAGGCTGTTCCCAGAACAAGCCTGTTTATAGACTGCAGCAGGTATCTTTCTCAGAGCTGAAGGGCTCTCCAACGAAGCAATTTTTTTTGTTTTTTTCTCAGGCATTTCAATGGGAAAGTTAAAAATAAATGAAACGAATCAAAGCCTTTTGGCTGCCACTGTTTCAGCTGATGCCTCCTTTAGCAAAACACAAGCTTGATATGGTGCCTGAGAGCTCTTCACGAGACAAAATGGGCTTCTCCACACAAGATTTTACAAATGCAGCCTTCCTTCCTTATGACTTTGAGTAATGTTTTGCTTCTGAATGTTTGTGTTTCCCAGCTATCAGTGAATATATGAAATAGCTCTCCTGTGCAGTAGGAAGCAACCTAATAAGCCTGAGCTCCACAAGGCCGCTGGGGGAGAGTTTACAAATGCTTGGAGAGCACGTGTAAGAGCAACACAGGCAGACGGTACCACTCAAGGGAGTCCTCTGCCAGAGCCGGGAACAGCACTGAGCCTGGAGAGGAATAGGCAACCAACCTGAGCAAAAGGGGCGCCTTAACTTCCAGCTGGGTGTAGGTACCCAAACCTGTGGTCTCAGTTGTGGTCTTGCTAGGTCTGAGGGAAAATCTATAGGCAAAAGAATGTAAGGTGGACTGATCTGGGGTTTACAGGGACAGTCTTACCCTAATTAGGCACTACAGGAAGTGCATGAATGGAGGAATAAATGACATGTTGAAACAATAGAGAGTTGGGGAAGAAAATAACCTCTTTGGGGTTAAAATTGTATCAAATTATTGGCTTTATCTGGGGAGGGAGGCACAGAATATATTGGCTGGGGACAAAACAACATTGAAGGAGACTGAAGGGACTGAAGATGACTTTCCAGGAGGGAGAGAAGCACCAGCAGACAGGGAATAGAGGTAAAAGAGTCCAACGCCAACACAGTCTCCCCAAGAAATTCAATTCAGCTCTTGCAGTGAATGGAAGTTTAGCTCTCCCTCCAAGGCAGAAGCTAAAAGAGGGGCTGGAGAGGTACATTGCTCTGTTAGGTACAGAGCCAGCAGAAAAAGCTGCTGTGTGGATGAACTTCTCAGCCACTGTAGGACAACAGGGCGAATGCCACATTTATAAGTGGTCCAAAAAGAAGCAAATAATTATGTGAAGGAAGCAAATGGGGGTGCAGTGTTTTGGAAGTCCTCTCATACTAGGTATTTTCCTGTGGTTTTGCAAGAATGGAGTGGCACAAGTGCCATTAATAAAAAGCCCCCTGCCACCTGAGATCATGTAAAGATGAATTCAATACAGACATTTCACAGGGGTGGTCCATAGACTAAGGGAACAATATCTGTGAGACCTGAGCATGACGTAAATGGCATGAAATAAGGGGGTGGAAACTGTGCTGGTTTTGGCTGGGATAGAGTTAATTTTCTTCATAGTAGCTCGTATGGGGCTGTGTTTTGGATTTGCGCTTAAAACAGTGTTGATAACACAGGGATGTTTTCGTTACTGCTGAGCAGTGCTTACACAAAGTCAAGGCCTTTTCTGCTTCTCACACCGCCCCACCAGCGAGTAGGCTGGGGGTGCACAAGAAGTTGGGAGGGGACACGGCTGGGACAGCTGACCCCAACTGACCAAAGGGATATCCCACACCATATGACGTCATGCTCAGCATATAAAGCTGGGGGAAGAAGAAGGAAAGGGCGATGTTCAGAGTTATGGCATTTTGTCTTCCCAAATAACCGTTATGCGTGATGGAGCCCTGCTTTCCTGGAGATGGCTGAACACCGGCCTGCCGATGGGAAGTGGTGAATTAATTCCTTGTTTTGCTTTGCTTGCATGCGCGCAGCTTTTGTTTTACCTATTAAACTGTCTTTATCTCAACCCATGAGTTTTTTCACTTTTACTCTTCTGATTCTGTCCCCCATCCCACCAGGGGGAGCGAACGAGTGTCTGTGTGGTGCTTAGTTGCCGGCATTTCACAGGAAGCCAGAACACTTTTTTGATGGTATAATGGGTAAGAGGATTTACATTCTGCCAAAGGCTGCTGCCCTACTGGTTAAGGCAGGGGTACAAAGTTCATTATTCCACAAAATCTATCGCACTGCCCAAAATTTTAGTCTGAGAGTACTCAAGAGCAGTCTGTGAGCAAACTGTGCAGGGATAGTCAGCCCACAAGGATGCAGCTCTTAACAGACTGCCTGAGAAACAGCAGTAGTTGATGAAAACCTGAAGACTGGGAGTGAGGTGACAATATGGAGAAAACTAATTTGTCCACAGACATCCCCCAAGGATTGATCCTGTCCTCCCACAGTTTTAAAGCTCAAGTTAGGAGGTGACATAGTCTACATCACGCACTCTAAAAAAGACCTAGGAAACAGCATGGTCAAGAAGAACAGGGGGCATTGGCCCTAGTCTATAGACTGCCTATATGCAACTTGTTGCCATTGCCAAAATGGCCCCAGCAAACCACCTTCCTTTTAAGTTGTATTCTCCTATAGCTACAATGTAGGAACCAGAAATGGAATATGAGCTCAGGACAAGCCTGGTTCACTTTCTTTAAAGCACAGAGTTCCCAAATGCACAATTTTGAAACCGTCTCAAAATCATATAATAAGTGAAAAAATACCCGCCCAGGTATGATTTCTCTGGAGGCAAAGGGACTGCAGGCACCGTTCTTCTTTTGCATATGAACAGACCTGGATCTGCATCACCATGCTGATGGAATGTGCATCATTCTTTGGCTATGGAGGAAGTCTTTAAGCAAACTACACTTGGGAAACTGCTTTGTCAAAAGTAAAGCAAACTTTGCAACCCAAACTATATGCATACCAATTTAAAAGGGAAGAAAGAAAGTATTGGTACAGAATTTACAGAAAGTAAATACCATTCTGTTCAGCCTCAGAATGAAACATGGACAACATTTATCAGAGAGCCTGCTGAGGACAAGACCGTGTACAAAGTCTTCAGGCTACTAGCACAGGGGCTGTGACGGCATGCTCCTGGCAATGCTACCCAGGTAAGGGAGAGCACTCAGTACCAGACAGAGCTGTGTTCAAAGACATGGGATGGTGATTAGAGGAAAAATTGGTTAAATAGCAGTTACAATGGTTAGGGATTGAAAAATCAAGAAGGTCCAGAGGTGGTTTAGAGCAGGCTCGTGTAAAGATCAGCACTGAAGGTGCTTTTAAGGTTCACAGCAGATACCAAAATGCTGATCGGGATGAGCAAGAGAGGCCATGGGAAATTGTCCAGGCCTCCAACTCTCCTTTCCTCACCCCCAAGCAAGACAGAAGTACTCCTTATTTACACTGAATCAGGGATTCACTCATATCATTTTGCAAGGTTGCGTTATCACCAGTGGCAGCTCCCTGTCCTGGACTGCACACCTCTTGGAAATGGCTTGTTTATGAACTCTTGCCCTCAATTCCCTGAGATAGCCTCACTCCTGCTAACCTTGTAGTTATACATAGCAAATCCATTTCTGCCAGATGCAGTCAGACAGGGCAGGGCAGATAGCCACAGCTCAGCACACAAGACATCAAGCAGTTCATAGTGCAGTACAAGACTTGATAGGTAACGATTCTGCCCCGGTGCCCCTGAGTCCAGTGCATCAGTGAAACAGTGCCAGCACCACACAGCACCACTACACACGGAAGCAAAAGCAGACTGGCCTACACTTCCCATGGGCAGATCACAGAATTGACTCAGAGGAGGGGACACTTGGCCACCGCCTAGGAAGACCTAGGGCAGGCGGTGGGTCATGGGAGGAAGCAGCTGAACCTGGCCAGGGAACACACCAGAACTAAAGCCAAAGGGGCTCTAGGTCACCGTGAACACCCTCCAGAGACTGGATGTCCTTCAAAAGCGCTTCGTTTCCCTTCAGAATTATACCTTGGGTATAATTGTTGGCCAGAGGGGGAAGGGAGACGTGCCCAGCGGTAGCCTGTGAAGCCCATGCTGGTCAGAGAGCGGGGCTGGGCTGGGCTTCTCCTCCCACAGTGCTCAAACTCGCCGGGCACAGGGGGACCGACAACTGGCTCCTCACCAGGACACCCTGCTTGACCATCCTCCAGTGGACACTAGCTCCTCCTGCTTCATGACTGCCTGCCCGGCTTCCCAACCACAGGGCTCGGCCAAGCAGCACCCAGGGCACAGGGCCAGCAGGTCTTCTCCCCCGATTAGTCCCCAGCTGTGGGGTATTCCTCCACCTCCCTCCAAAATCCCGCAGCGGTCTAGCAGACAGGGAAAGCAGCACAGGGCTGGCTAGCCCCAGGCTTCCTGGCCCTTCAGGAGGAAGGCGGCAGGCCCTCTTACACCATCCTTCAATAATTTACTAGACAGGCACTAACAGCTTCCCCCTCTGTTGCAACAAGCAAGTCAAAAACAGTACAGAAGAAGCATCCATCTCTGACATTCCTGCAGGTTTTCTGTAATGGATCACTTTTGATTAATTAGAGAAACAAGTTTGAAACAGCCTGCAGGATACTTGATGTATGCTTGTGTCTCAAACTGGAACAGGAAACCAAATTTCTCTCTCTAAAACATGAACATAAAAACTTTGCACTTATTGTTTCCACTTTCACAGAGGTACTCTTGTCTCTGCTATCCATGTAGAAAAGAAAAAAATATCTAAAACATTTTTGTTATCGTGCTAGACATAAAAATGTAAAAAAATTTTTTTGGTTCACCTTTTCCTCTCTGATCTGTGAGTGCAGAGCCATTGCTTGACAAAATGTAACACAAACACACAGCATACAATTCCTCCTGTAGGTTTACTGCCTAGAGTTTCATCAGCTAAAAATTGAGCCAGGGTGCTGGCTTCCTACAGCTTGTTACCATTTTGACAGTTGAAGACTGCTTGTAAGCACAGATTATCTTTGACAAAGTCCCACATCTGCATGACGCTGAATGTGGTACCAATCTCAGCCTGCACGTGCAACATCAACTCTGGAGTCTCTTGAACAGCAGTACATACAGTGAAGAAAATGTCTTAAGATGCTCACTTGGAGACTTTTTGTTAATTTTATTATATGTTGCCCCACCCACAAAAAAAATCAAAAAAACTGTTAAAGACAGCAACTTTCTCCATTTTTTTTCCTAAGGAATTAGTCTGAGGCCTTGCACACTTTCCCACGCTCACAGATTGCAGGTTATAAATGCGTGGGAGTAATGCAGTTTCGATCAGTCAGGTAGGCTGGGTTTCTGTTAGCTGGCTGCATACCTTTGAGCCCTATCAGCACACAGTGATCAGTGGAATTCCTGGCATTTTTGTCATAGCATCAGAGGCAGTACTTTACAGAGTAAATACCAATGACCTGCTGTTCTGTCAGGGCTCTGTACTTACCTTTTATTTTCAAGTCAAAGGTTAGGCCTATTTATGTAAATCCTCAGCCATGGGCCAAGTAATCTGACCTCCTGGTTTTCATTCTCCTAATTGTTTCAGGTATTTTTCTTGAAAAGTTTGGTCAGTTAAAGCTAGGGATCTTTTTTAAGGCGCCTTTGAAGGGCTCTAGGGGCTTTCATAGCCCACCCAGTTTGCAAAGTGGAAACATCAGTGACCTGATGCCCTGGGCACTTATTTAAAATTCATTACCAGGAAATAAGGTTTTGATATATAGCCCCTCCATTCTGAAGAATATCTTAGGGAACACATGCATGCCATTTTTTACTTTGGATTATGTGATCTCTGAAGCCACATAAAGAGGCAATAATCAATTATACTCCTGTTTGCCCTTCATTTCTAATAAGAACGTTATTCAGCTGTAGATAGTTTTGACTTTCCACATGCTGGCCACTGCTTACAATTCCTTTGTTACTTCACACTTTGCCATGTCATTTTATTCATAAAAGGGTGTCCAACGCTGTTTAACATGAAAAAGAAACTTACTGGTTTTCAATCCTTTTCTCTGAGATTCAGCACTGGTTATATTCTAAGATTAAAAATCAAGATGAATATCTTCCGAATAAGAGAGAAATACGGCCAGTTTACTCATACATAAAGGAGTACAGCTACCCTAGATTTTGTCCTATCATCCATGGGCATAGAAGCTACCTACTTCCCATATGACCAAGAACAGCCATAGATGACTCCATTGTGGGAGTTATTCTCTCCCTTTTTCAGGTATATTAGAACTTGAAACCCTTATCAGATCATTACTTCCTCTTCTGACCATGGATAGTCCACATAAAATGCATGCTATCACATTTCAGCATTTATTTCTGCCCTATTCTTGCTCCCATTAAATGTCACTTTAAGGTATGCACTGGAAAAGGATAATTAATATAAGAAGAATATGTTCTTTAAATGGTGCTGGTACCAGAGCTCAAGCTGCCATCCAAAAGCAGCAGCTCTAACCTGGAATTTGGCTTCTGCATTTTAGGCCTGTGGGGACTGAATGCACAATCAGAGAGCTGAAGTTTCAACTTCTGGGGCATTCATTATACCGTTAATTCTCCAGGTGTATTCCTTTTAATTATTGGAATAGTCATTTGTCTGCTCCTGGTGAAAAAGGGATTGCAAGAAACCAGGCTAAATGAAAAGCACCATTTACATTCTTCACTGCTATGTGCTATTGCCTTGAATTACAATGTTCATTTTTTCAACCCTCAGGTAACTACAGCCTCATTCTGAGGAAAAAAAATATTTCCTGCATCCCATACCCAGGAACAAAGGAACACTGAGAAATCATTAAGGAAGGAAGGTCACGTCCCTCCATCTGAAGCCATTAGTAGCTAAAACATGTAGGCTGGGCTGGAGTTAACAGAAATTGTTAAGGCAAACAGATGAAAGACAGAGGCTTAAAATAATGACAATGGTCAGCAAGTGGAGACAGAAGTCAAACTGTCAGAAAAGGTGAAATTACAGGCAGCCTCTCAGGCCTTCACAAAATGTGGAACCCACGCTTGGGAGAGAAATTGTTTCTTGGGACTTCTCCCCAGCTTTCATGATTTCACAGGCCACTTCCCACGCTCAGCTACAATTGCTCAATATCTCTGCAGCAACTACAACTATTACTTACATGCCAAAGTTTGAAAATACTTTTACTTTCTTTGAACTGAAGGAGTCGGCATCATTTGGTAAGGCAAGTTCCCAGGCGACACCGTTTGAGACCATGCTCTGAAGCACTGCTTCCCACTAGTAATCCCAAAGTGCACATTTTTATTGATACTTCTGGACCCCTTAAAGGAGAAGGCAGGACCAAATCATTATCCCAGTGAGCTCTATTGCTTTTTTCACATAGCCATCTTCCTAACATAAAATGGAAGTAACTGCATAGCCTGCCTATGCCCAGAGGATGAGTGATGTTATTAAGATTCACCGCAAGCACTTTTAGCACATATGATCAAACTCTCCATGCCTCTGTCAGCCTTGCCTCCACCAACACTGAATGCATAGCATACGTCGGGCTACAAAACAGCCGAATGGAGGGCATGGAAGAAAGCCCATGGGGTGGGGGAATAGTGAGACCTTCTCTCCTTGGGACCAGCCAGCATAGGAAGAGGCTGAGACATTGACACCTGCACATTTTTCTTCCCAAGATATGCCCAAATTAAGTTAGCATCACCCCAGCTGCACTGCAGGGTGTCTTTGTACCTCTCTATATGCCTTCGTTGCCTTGACCTGAGTGGGAGCTGTTGGGACAGTGGGATTTAAGCCTTCCCAGCTGGGACCCAGAGCATTTCACAAACCCAGGTGGACACATTATGCTGCTGAGTGCAAAGTCCAGCCTTTCTGAGCACAGTCTGACTGTGAAGGAGAAAGCAGGTCCAGCAGTACGCTGATGCACTACAAAATAGTTTAAGTTAAAGAGCCTGTACTCAGATAAACTTGGATATAAAGTACATAAGGGGACTGGAGGTCTATAAGTGGATGCAGTGGAGCAGGAGGAAGGGTAAACTGCTGTAGGTTGAGGTTCCCCAAGAGCTCAACTAATCCAAGTCCTGCCATTTCCTTCTCACCCCAGCCACAAATTCCAGCTAGCCCTTGCGTGCCAGTACTAGGCCTTGCTATGACCCTGCCATGAGCTGGTTCAGGGAGTTAAATGAGGTAAAAAGTAACTCTGCAGGAAAAAGCAGTAGTCTTCAATCAGTTTAACTCCCTGAACTGGCTCATGACAAGATCAGACAAATATCAGTGCTGGCAAGGAGAGAGGGAGCAAGGTGCAGGACCAAACTGTGATAGCTCTGACTTAGATAGACCTAAATTGCCTTGGACATCCGCCCCTAGACAAAGAGCTAAGCTAGTTTGTGTAATGTCACAAGCATGAAATAATTCCCCAAGCTACTGCTCACGTTTCTATTTACACAGCAAGCCCCTGCTTCAGAAAAGAAGAGTACAGGAGGACACATCTTTCTGAGGCAACAAACATTTTTCTTCAATGCAGGAAAAAACATCTTATTCTGCACACCTCTCAAACACAACTGCCAGCTACGCCTACAACCTGCTTGACCCTTAATTTTTCTGCTGGGCCCCTAACCAGATGTAAGAGCTGAACTCC
>NW_008825427.1:128645-134790 GCF_000699105.1 Pygoscelis adeliae
CTTGAACAGCCAGATCTCTGCCAACTTTTACAGGCTTGTTGAAAGACAAAAAGAGCATTCCAGTTCAGCTCAGTTGGGCTAGCTAAACCACAGCATTCCCAAGTGAGTCCAGCAGGTTTTGACTCAGCGCTATTGTTCTTAAGCACATGGTAGACACAACTCTTACTTGCTTCTTTATTTGTTGTTTTGTTTTGTTCTAAAGCATTGCCTCTCATTCCTCTGCCATTCCTGGCAATGTTTCATGGGATTTTGTTTTTTAAACACACAGCTCTTGGAACCAACAATTCTTCTACAGATATTTCCACTTCCCTCTGTAGACATTCCTTTTCTCTTTAGAGACAGTGAGATCTTATACCACTTTTGACTAAAAGATACATGATCCTTGACAGCATCTTGGCCTTACTCCAGAAAAGCACAGTTTTATTTAATGTCCATGTAAACCTGTCTAGAAGTCATAGATAGAGATATAAGCCATTTTCCATTGATATTTCATTTACCAGTAAAAAGTTTTTAATGTACTTACCGCAAATATCCACCTCCATACTATAAGTTAACTTAAGTTTTCCTACTTACTCTTTCACAAGGCTTTTGATTTTGTTATATACAAAGCTAGTTGTGCATAGGGTGCACCCAGCAGCCTACCCATTGACTTGGTTATCGTGTTTAAAACCCATCATGATCCTCAGTACTTTATATGGTGTTTACTAGTGCAACACCACCAGTTTTGTCTTCTTGGTCAAAGGCACAGAAAACATAACCCATGTCCTACTGCAGCCATAACATTTTGCACACTTCCCAAACACAGCCCAGATCTCACAATTACAGATTATAGCCTTGGGATCCCCATTCGTACAGCCATAAGAGCGCTGCCTCAAAGCTGTATTCACTGGGCACTGATGCACTTGCAGCCCTGATCCCCCAGCATGACCTCTGGCTGCATGCTGCCTACGGGATGGTGAACTCACCAGTGCACCTTGCGGGCCTGGTCCCATAGCCATCCCAACCAGCCTACTTGCTGCACCTCAGCTCCTTCCCTGCCCGTGTGCACCCGGGCTTCCTTCTCAAGGAAAGCAGGGCACGCGCTGGCATGGTGCAAACCAGCATGTCCCCACAAGCAGATGCATGGCCAGAAGCCATGGCTGTGTGGTGCACTGCAATGTATCCTGCAATGTACATACAGTCCTTGTGTTTGGGACAAAAATCTTCCCTCAGAGAAGGTGTGAGGACAGCACAAGTGGGAATAGCCATGCAAGCTTGCATAGCTGCCTTAATCCTGTGACACAGCATCTCTTAGTTATTGATCTAAACACCCTTCTTACCTCCAACATGTCTTTCCTCTCTTTCACTCTCTGCCAGTGGTCTGAACAACCAGTCTGGGCTTTAACCAGAAGTTCATACACAGGAGAAATGGAAGGGTTTCCAGCCCTGTCTTCACGCACTTTGGCTAGGGTGTGAAACGAGGCTTCATTCTCAGGAGGGATATTTGGGTCACAGTCAGTGGTGGAGATGACCTACTTCAGTATCCTTGGGAATTACTTTTACTCTCCATTTCTTACCCAAGAGCCAGGCCCAGGCAGATGTATTACTGCAATATTGCAACTGTCCCAGTAAAACCTGCCAGCCCTGACTGATCCTGGCATCCCTCCTAATACCCCTGGAACCATTCACCCCTTCTGGCTGGGCTGCTGGCATGGGAATAGACAGAGCATCTCAGCAAGCCGCACCAGGCCATCCTTGCCCTTTGGTACACGCGCAGGATCGGCCCATTACAGAGGGCCGTTTCAGCATATGCAACGCAATTATGTCAATATCAAGACACAGTGAATTTCTCTCCAACGTAATTACATCAAATCAAGAAAAACGTCCTACTTCCTACAGCAATAAGTTGACTCCCTTCCCCCCAGATACGGCATTAACCTTCTCCACTCCAGCAACCTACTCACCAAATTGCTGATAGCTACTAATTAAAAAGGTTTTTAGCTGACTGCGAAACTGGACTGAGTCAAATGATGAGCATCACTGCTATAGACATAAATTTTAATTTGGATTTCTGAAGTAGGGGGGGGTTATATATATACACACACACACACACACACACACATCTTTACTTACATGGTTTTGTATATTACACAGAGCATGGCCCTCCTGTGTGTGGGTATGGAGAGAAGGACACAGCTTGTGAATTCAAAATTCAGATGCCAAATGGAAGCTGAAGAATTTTTAATCCCTTAAAAATGCTCCTTCCACAAACTAGGAAGAAGTCAATTTTGCAGGATTCCCCCAGAAAGGACAGACTGCCTAAGGGAGATTTCTTCCACTCTGGCCTCTGTTGACAAGATCACAGGTCTGGACCCTGTCAGCTGAGATGTCATAGTGGAAAGCAGCTATAGTTTTGAAGCTCAGAGACAGAGGTAATAAGACTTTGAAAAGAGGAGCTAGCGTCAACTCTCACTAGATGACTCAGGACATTTCAGTTTTCTCCTGAAGAGCTTTGGATTTAATTTGTTCATGTTTTCACACCCAAAAAGGAAGCAGATTCAGGAGTTGAAGTTTGGTCTGGATGGCAGCAAAAATGCTTGAAATGCAACTTGAGTGAACCCTAGAGGCTCAATATACGGAAGGTACCTTCTTCAGTAGCAACTGAAAATATCATGCTTATGTTACAGAAAATATGCAGCCCTTGTTCTTTGAAGACAATTTCAAAAACAATTGTTCACATAAGAAATAAATGAGAAATTTTGTGAAAAGAAAAGAAACTGCAATTTGCTGGGACCTGGCAGAATTTACTGTAGCACTGCACAGACATATTCTGTCCTATTTATAAAGAGACAAAGTGTCTCTCCAAAAAGTCTTCCTCCATTCATTTCTACACAAGCATGGCTTACATCCCCCTTCTAAGGACAGAGCCTCATTTCCCTAAGACGTCGTTCTGCCTCCTCACAAGTGAAGTTCTTCCCCATTTACTTCCTCCTTAAACAAATAAGCAAACAAATCACAGGGAGATATTTTTTCTACATTTGTTTTCTATCTGGCTATGAATTAATTGATTTAAACTGATAGGCCAGAGGCAGATTTTTGATTTTCTAAGATCTTATCGTTTGAATCTTAGTTTATACAAAATGAGCAAGAGAAGTCAACTATGCCTCAGTCATCAGGGTTTTCAGGGGGAAGGGAGAAATGGAGATAGTTTTCTAAAATCTGGTTTTGATTCATCTCAGAGGCAAATCAGTTTTCTTTCACTCTAGCAAAGCAAGGTGTAGAACCATTCCATCACTGGTCTCTTTTTAAAAGGATTTCAACAAGAGATATGAACTGTGCCTTCATTTTCAATCTACAGAAGAGCCACAGAAGTGTTTCTTTAAAGGAAAGAGGTGTTAAGAAATGTTATTGAAATGTGGGAAAATAAATAACTTTTATCCCTCATGATCAATATCACTAAAGGCGAGGATACTGTCAGAAGCATAAATCTGAGACAGAGCTGAAACTCCCCCTGTTGGCATCTGGTAGGCAAACAAGGGCAATACCTGAAAACCATCTTCCCTATGTCTTCAGAAATGTTTTGGGATTTATTTAAAATGAACAGGTACAAATCTTCAGTTATTTGCTCCTTAATGCCAGCCAGGAGAGAAAGTAGCCAGGTTCTCTAAAATCTGTGCCGCTGTTTCTCACTGCGCCTTGTGCTTGGCAAACTGTGAGATCTGAAAGCAGAATGTACCCACATAACGGTGCAGGCTGGTGAGGAGAAACTGCAATGTAAGAAGGAAAATTAACCACAGGGTGCAGTTCAGTGGAAAATAAAACATTAAAGGAAAAGGAGCCTCAAACCATCCTGAGAGTTTGGGGAGGAGGGAGCAATGCCTGATCAATAGAGATGACAGGCATCAGGCAGTGCTTTTGCTAACAGCTTGTGAATTTATCCTTGGGTTCACAAGGCGGTGATGACACTATCAGTCAATTCCTCCGTCATCAAAAAAAACCCATAAATAAATGAATTGATCTATGGAGCTGGTCCCTATCCAATGGCAGAAAAAAAAATAGAGAGAGGAAGAATTACAGGTGTTAGTCTGGCTATGGGTAGAAAATTACTCTAAAGTCATTGAATCCACCCAATAAGCCCACTCACTTTGTGTCAGGAAAGCTACATATCCTGGAGGGATTCTTCAGGGGCCGAGTTTCAGTCATTCTGCCAACTGCATTTGCTGTCATTTGGAGCAAATTCCTACAGTCCTTTCTTTTTTTTTTTTTTCCCTGTCATAATTAGCTTCCCAGACCATCTTTATACACATGGATTAGGGTTAGCACAGGCAGTACTGTTCGCCTGCAGACTGAACATATGCTGTGGGTCTTCTTGTTCCTTCCTTGTATCTAATGGTTCTTCTAACTCTTGAAATTCAGAGGAATGCATCTGAGGATGCGAAAGACAAGAACTAACAAGATGGTTAGCACTGCAGAGCCACTACAACTGTGAGAAAACAAATCAGCGCCTATTCTGCTGTGTGGACCACCAACACCTACACCTGCTAACCCAGTAAGTGTGGAAACACTACTTTTGACATTGATGTCAAAACCATACAGATACTGTTTGATGGTCGAGTGTATCTAGCATTGAGTTTGCCATACAGAAATGTAGGCAGATGGCTGTTCCAAACATGTTGTGGAAATTATTGTAAAAAAGTCCTCTTCGTATAAAATAACCTCACCATTACATGGCTGAGTGAGGAATTTATGTAACTGTGGAAAGGGCTGGACAGCAGTCTTGTGACATGTGTGATCTGGGAGGAGACGTCCCAGCCCTCTCTCATAAAAGGCAGGAGAATAGAGAAGATTGCCTTAAACCATGTCCAGTTTATTCTTACCAAGGGAGGGAGCATTTTGCAGTTAGGATCAAATTCTGTGCTTTAATGCATACTGAATGTGTCCTTTCCTCTACAGCAGTCCTACTGACCCAAGTGCAGACCCTTGAGGAGTGAAGTGCTATCCACAATGACTACAGATGGCAGAATCTCATTCTGCTGGGTTGACCCTGCATTTCTGCAGTTCCTGCTGTAGCTGTGCTACACTGGCAGGAGGTCTGCTCTGATCTTTCTCTTCTTATGAAATCATTATCCCAGGAAAAGCTAGCTAGTCATTAAATATTAAATGAATAATGAAATTAAACTCAGTACATGCAGTTGTTCTCACAATTCACTTTACTGACAGCAGAATTTTGTTCCTCCTTTTCAAATGAAAATGTGAAAAGACTACAAAAGTATTTTAGCACTACACTAAGAAGCAAATATCATTTCTGTCTGTTCACCCAGGGGAGGAAGAGTTAATCACAGGTGCACTACCCCACAATGTTCACATGGTGAGCAGGAAACCAAGTTCAAACATCCTTCATACAGTCACAGTACCCACCAGCACAGAATTTCTCACCTCAGTGCAATGCCCCTTTGGCCTCCCCTCTTCTCAATTCATGTTTGTGACCAAAGGGGAGCACACAAACACTACAGGCACCTGACACAGCCGTAAGGAGCTCACCAGTCGCTCCCCATGTTGTGGCATTTCTGAACTGGAGCAAACCCTATATGGACCTTGCCCATGATGGAAATTGTATTTAAAACAAACAGTCATTTTATGATGAGCCATTCAGAAGGGTTCTTGGAGGTCCTATCAAGCCCCCGGAGAGTACAGGGTTGACAAAGGCACTGGAAAAAAGCCAGCAGATGGCAGCAGGCAATTAGCGTAGGAAGTGGGACCACCTCCAGGTGCCTGGGCAGGAGGTCCCTGCAGAGCAGCCCCTGGCAGCTGGATGTCCTGAGTGGGACATCCATCCTGAGTGTCCTATATGGGGGCCACCATACATAGATGCACTATGCAACATCTGTAGAAGCATCTGTTAGTCACCTAATTTCAATTTGGAGGCATTAGTAGTGGTTGTCCCAAGATGCTGATGTGCTAGAATAATGTGTCCTGGACGCTGAAATTGTAAGGGATCAGCTGTGTCAGCTGAATGTTCAGAAGTCCGTGGGTCCTGATGGGATTCATCCCAGAGTACTGAAGGAGCTAGCGGATGTTATGGCAGGACCCCTCTCGATCATCTACCAAAGGTCTTGGGAGTCTGGGGAGGTTTCTATTCTATTCTATTCTATTCTATTCTATTCTA
>NW_008825427.1:136097-141746 GCF_000699105.1 Pygoscelis adeliae
TTCTATTCTATTCTATTCTATTCTATTCTAATGCCATCTGCAGCACCATGCGTCCCCAACACCACACAGAAGAAGACACAGAGTGTCCACCAAGGAGAGCAAGGCTGTGGACAACACTTACAGCAGGCCCTATGTCTACATGGAGGCTGTTGATCAGGAGTTTCCCTCCTGGGTGTCAGCTGCAGCTCAGCAAGGTGACCTGGCACTTACCCAGATGGGAGGTGCTCACACAGCCCCATTGACACTGCTCCTGAGAGCAACAGTGAAGAGTTGAGAGTGGCAGCTTCAGCAGTTTTGCTGATGTCATGAAGCTGTGCTCTGAGCAGCAGCACTTCTTCCCAGGAGAAGAATAGCCACAAAAAGTTTGAATGTGGTTTCACGCCCATTCATGACCTGCACACAATGAGCAAATTTCTTTTGAGCATCCCTTATATTCCTACACAGGAGTCCTAAGGCTACCACTGGCCTGGCCTTAAGACCACCTGAGCATCCACTCTGATTTCTCAAATGCGTTTACAACCAAATATCTAATTTTACTTCAGGATTGCTTCAGATGCTAATGCATTCATCTTTATTCCTTTAGAACAAACTGTTTGTAGTTTCATAGGTTTCGTTCTTTTCTGAAGGTGCTATCTGTAAACTTTACTTTCAGCCTCAAGTGCTTCTGTGGAAGCATTTCAAAGTGAAGGAACTTTGGAAAAATAATTTTCTGGAGTGCTTCAAGAAAATTGAAAATCACATTAAGTGACTTTGAATTATTGCAGTGTATTAAATGACTTAAATGCTTAAAGCTGGAATTTTTCAAGGTTCTTCTAAGTGTTCAGAGAGAGAAATATATAACATAATACACCTTAATGCTTTCACTAGTTCTTTAGTCTCAAATCAAGTGCTTTAAATTATTACAATGCTGTGCTTTATTCATAAAAGGTGAAATTCATTCATTCTGCATAAATCCTGACTCATCAGTCAGGGCAGCAAGTAGGAAATGGAGGGAAGATAAACTGCACTGTTCAAAAGCAGACTAGCAGAGTGATTCAGAGCACTTAAAATTAGGCTCCCGTTCTGAATCATCCTCCAGAGAAGTGTCTCTTTCTCCAATATCTTCAAGGGGCGTTTAGGAGGCAAGCCTGCTTTGGCTGAAGTAAGCCATTGTGAATTAGCCCTTTCACTCAGACCATCAGTTCCGTCACAGATCCATAACATTCTGCTTGTGGATACTCTAGCTACACAGCTTCACCATGGGGTTAAGGGAAGCAGAGGGGGTTTTGCCAGTCATCCACATCTAGAGCGAATTCTCATTTTCCTGAATGTTGCAATCATCCTTGAAAAATGTAGAAAATAAAAAAAAAAAACCCTTGCAAACAAAGGAAAAAGAGAGAAGAGCTGAATAAACAATAAAAATTTCAGTGCCAAAGGACATTGGTCTTTGTTGCCTGTGACAGCACGACACACGAGATCTTTCCCTCATTCTTACTGCAATAAGTGATGAAGAAAAACCTGCCTGCAAATATTTATTCATATTTGAAATACATCAGTTTGACCATATTTACAGTCAGTATGTATCCACTTTATTTGATCATTCAAGCACCCACATTCTACTGAGCTGTATATTTAACAGTAAAATTCACAATTTGCACTGCTTGGTGTGCTACAGAAGCCATTCAATCAGAGAATAGAAATTATTTGACCACAAATTTGCAACTGTAAATATTTATATCTAAGCATTTGTAAATGATGTGCAGTACAAGAATAATTGCCAAATCAATTCAAAAGGCAAAACTGAATAAATTAATGGCTATGAATTATTCATGAATTTTACCTTCTCATACAGCAAGTTCATTATTTCTCTGTGTAACCGGTAAGCAGATAATATGTCTGAGTGCATTTAAAATATCGATTAGTCTTCTGGATACACTATTCAGAGCATTTAATCAACAGAAGATTTCAATAAATATTAAATTTGCATTTGGGGAAAATATAAGAAATCTCGGGTTTGGGGATAATGCATGCTTATTCCAGAGTATAAGGAAAAAGTATTTGCAATTTATCCAAAATATCAAGAGAATTTTCCATAGCTACTGAGCTCAGACGAGTGTAATAATAAAGTGCTCAAGAATTAATTGGCCAGGAATCTTGCAGACTGGAAGGAATGAATTCCAGAGAAGAGATTTGATTGATCTTGGGAAGATCAGTCCAAAAGACAGACCCTAAGAATATTCCAACAAGCTACACTCTGTGGAGAAGCCATAATTTTCTCCAAAGGTCAGAGAAATTTCACATTTCTCTTGTAAGGAAGAAAAGCCGCAAGACACACTTCTAATACCTTGGCGATCCTGGGAAACCCTGGGAACGGGGTGGAGGCAGGAAATGACAGCAGCTCCTGGGGGGGGTTGCTGTTCCATTGTGAGATGGGGCTCAAGGACAGACCAGGAACGTCGGCCTCAGCTGCTCCGCTTGGCTCACTTACCCCCACAGCTGGGCATGGGTTTCACCTCGCAGACCCTCACGTAGCAAACCTTGCTGCCAGTCACATGCCCAGGCATCACATCTGTGCTGGAACTGCCCGTGAACCCAGCGCATCTCAAGAGCTACCCACACCTGCCTTTGACTTTCCTTGGGGACTGTGCGTCAAGTCCTGTTTCTGACTTCAGGTGACGATTTATAACAGAAGTGCTGTAGGTCTATGTAATTTGTGCACTACTGGTAGGAAAAACAAGCACAATAGTCTCTCTGGGAGACATCTTCCTGGTTACTAAGGTAAAAATACCAGGAACAAGACTTGGAGTGATGGGGGTTTGTCAGCTAAGTCAGTCAGAAATGTTTTTAAAGTTTTGCAGAGGCCGAGGCTGTTGATAATGATTTTATATTAGATTGGTTTATCCCAATTATTTCCACTTGTGTTCTCACGTGTGGTTTAGCTGTGTATGTGTTTGTATGAGAAAGAGGATGAAAAAAAGTAAAAAAACCTTGCCTGTCACATTTAACTACAGCTGCAGAGAAGGTCCAGTCTGAGATCTTATCTTCAGAGTGAGATACCATTCTACAGTTAACCCATGCAGCAACTTCAAAAAGCAGATTGTTGATGATAGCTTCTGGTTTATGAGACCAGATAGTCCAACCTTACAGATTACTTTATAGTATGAGGAGGTGTGTACATCTGCTTTGCTTATAAACTTCAAGTATGGAGATATTTCCAGATAAGACAAACTTATCTCTGCAAGCAAAGCAGTGAGCAGAGGCTGCAACACAAAGGGTGTCCACAGACAGACAAGATGTAGTAGTTACTAGATTTTGAATGTTTGACTCAGCTAGCCTGCTTCTCCATGCTTTGCTTAATTTTGAGGATGTATTCAGGTTAGGAAAGGAAACATTTTTCAGTATGCACAAACCTACAAGGAGTTTGAAGACATACAGCATTACTGCAAGCAACAGAAAGGAAGGAATTATAGAAGTTAAAGGCCGTGAGGGACTTCAAGGATGTAACCTAGCCCAGCCTTCCTTTGATGAGTCAGGAGAAAAGGAGGCTCAAGGGAGACCTTATCACTCTCTACAACTACCTGAAAGGAGGTTGTAGCAAAGTGGGTGTCAGTCTCTTCTCCCAAGTAACAAGCGATAGGACGAGAGGAAACATCCTCAAGTTGCACCAAGGGAGGTTTAGATTGGATGTGAGGAAAACTTTCTTCACTGAAAGGGTTGCCAAGCATTGGAACAGGCTGCCCAGGGAAATGGTTGAGTCCCCATCCCTGGAGGTATTTAAAAGATGTGTAGATGTGGCACTTAGGGACATGGTTTAGTGGTGGACTTGGCAATGCTAGGTTAACGGTGGGACCTGATGATCCTAAAGGTCTTTTCCAACCTAAACAATTCTATGATTCTATGAGTCTATGACTAAATATTAATAGGTTATACCTAAAAGAAGTTTGTGAAACTCCTAAAGGAAGAGGTTAGCATTGAGAGGGACCTCAGACTTCCCAGTAAAACTCATTCCACTCTTTCATCATACAGGCTGTTCTGCTTCCACTGAAATCCACCTTAAATTTCCTTTTGCTGTAAACCAAGCTCCTATTGTCCTGTCCTTTCTCCAGCAGTTGTGGACAACCACTGATCACCATCTCCTTTATGAAAAGGTCTTTGCATTTTAAAACTTCTCCTGCTCCCCCTCTGGTTTCTCTTCTCTAGACTGAACAATTCGAATCCCTTCAGCCTTCTTCATAGGTCATGTTCGCTAACCCTGTCCCCAGTCTTCTTGTTCTTCTCTCCACTTTTATTTGCTTAAAGTAGTATAACTCCAGCTAGGTATACAGCTCCATCACTAGCACCAATTCAGGCAAATGATATACCATCACATCTTAAACGTGGCATGGCTGTCAAGTCATCTGTGTATTTGTAACTGTCATGGGGTTCGTTGTTTTCAGTAGATTGTGGTGCTAATGCGGAAGGGCTTAAACCAAGCTTTGAGAAGCTAAAATGAAAAGCTAAACTATTCGCAAATTTGTGAAGTACATAGTACACAGGGAAGAAGTTTTTTCTGTTTCAGTGTGCACCAGCTAAAGAGTTATGTACAGATAAGGAAAGCCCTGGGAAACTAAGGAAGATATCTGTATTCCTTGTGCTTTAAGAAAAAAGAAAAACAGAATCTATGTGCAAGACTGTTCTTAGCTGGTCCACACTGCTGTTAATAAAGTGCAGAATTCAGATGAATTCAACATACAAATCATGTGTTCATCATCAGTCTATGTCACTGAAGTCATTTGGATAGGTGCAGCCACAAAAAATTACCTTAGCCTGGGTGGGTTTCCTTGGGCTCCTCCATAGACTACAAGAGTCCTAGGAAGACTCCCTGGGATGTCCTCTGCAGCACCGTGTCTCTCTCTACTGAACAATTCACTCTCACAGAGCAAGTTCAAGGAGATGAAGCACTCCACACTACACGTGGGCTTTATGAGCTGTTACTCTAGGCCTGTATCAACTAATTCAAAACAAAGTTGGAGATGTCTTTAAGCTGACTGTCATAAGCCAACCTACCTTTACTAAGAGATAGCTACAATGAACGAGTTAGCTTTGTAAAAATAAATGCAGCAGCTCTGCAAAGAATAAGGGGGCATCAGACCTAAATGAGGCATTTATTGCAGAATTACTGGTAAAGGACTTCTAAGACTACCAAATTATTTAAAATTCAACTTCAGTCTAGGGTGACATTTCCATTTTTTGCAATACCATGTTGCTGACTAATACATACTGTTCCATTCCCATCTCTATATCTTCCTCTGCCATACTGCTGCTTAACAGACTCTACCCACCTGGCATTTGTATTCCCCTTCCTAAATGTCACAGTTGGTACATTGAACATCCTTTTGTTCATTCACCTATTCATCTCTCTGTCTGACAAATTCTCTATTCATCTCCCTGTCTGACCAAGATCATTTTGAACTCTGATCATGTCCTCCAGAAGATCTTGCAACACCACCAACTGAAGTGTCAAATTTTAAAAGCATCTCTTCCATCAGTCAAATTGTTTGTAAAAAAGAGAGATATTTTTGCATCTCATTGTACATCAGAAGTAGCATAAGATGTATTAGATGCCTTCTAGCCTGACAGCACTGACTCTCTTCTCTAAGAATAATTTCTAGCCATTTGTGAAACTGGCTG
>NW_008825427.1:141778-183723 GCF_000699105.1 Pygoscelis adeliae
CATTCCCATGAACGAACTAAAAAACCATGATCATATGGAGTGCAGACCAGTTGTATTTTTCATAGAGTCTGGAGACCATTCAGGGCAGGAATGTGAGGAATCTGACTGAACTTGATTTGTGAATGTGTTTGAGTTTGCAAATCCCCATTTAAAAAATGGACCACATTCTGTCATCACTGACTCAGGGGAGAGCTCGCTCACGGCAAGCCAGAGCCGAACATTTTGCACATTCACTTGAAGATGAAACAGAGAAACATTCAGCTGTATACTTGAAACTTTAAAAGCCCCACACAGTCACAGAAACAAGACTTCAGGTTAACTGTAAGTCACTGTTAATGTATATTAATGACAAACCACGCATGTAGCATCAGCGCAGTCCCTTCACTGGGCTCTTCCAGTCAAGAACCATTTTATCCAGGTGTCCTTGTCAGGGGGAATAATCTCAGTGCAGGGTCCTCCCTCCTCATCTTCAGTCTATACAGCTAAGGGGGAGGCAAGAGCTCCAGATAAGCATTTGAAAAGCATGAATGTTTGTTAAAGCTTTTTTAAGCTTCACTTTTGTTCAAGGGCACAGTACAGCAAATCTCTGGAGCACTTCCTCGTTTTGTTCAGGCTGAGCTTAGCAATACAGGGGTTCTGGAAACCTGCAGTTCCTGATGAATACCAGGAAGATTTCCAAGTTTCCTATCAGACGTGTATTAATTTGATTTAGTCCAAGCTTTGGGAAAAGTTTCTAGACAGCAAGAGGAAGAGCTGTAGCTGTCATGCGCCAATTTTCCCACTGGCATGTCCAACACTCTGGGCTAACCTAGGCTCTTGCTGGTCCCATTGGCCTAATGCTCCATGTCCTCCCTTGCGTGGGGTGGCCAAGCAAAGTTTCCCCGCTCCACAGCTGTCAAAATTAAGAATATTCCTCACTTGTTTTCCATGGTATTGCTTCTGCACACCCTGCTGTACCTCCTGCACTACCATCACCTGCCTTCCTCACTCCTTCCCTCTGCAACATATACATGGGGATCCCTACCTATATAATCTGCCTTCTCCCTATAGTGCCATCTCTTTACTTTATGGTTTTTTTTCCCCAAATTTTCCAGGCTGCACACCCACAGAAAAGATAGAATGATAAACAAACCCTAAATATCTTACCAAGAGCAAATACTGTAAGAGAGATATCTATTGAAGCAAGCGTTCCTCTGATTTATCACGCCACTCCCTCATTCCTATTGCTCACTCCTACTACTAAAGCTACACCGAGCCAGCAATCTCTAGAAAGAAAGAGCTTGACCTTTATATTTTCCAATAAAGCATGTAGCAAGCTTTGGTGCAATATCACCAGATTTTGTTCAAATAGATTATCCTATCCCTACAGACACAACACGAGAACCCAAACCACAATGAAAGGGTTTGCTGCTGTAGATTGTTATTTAATAATGGGTGCATGCACACTGAAGACTGAGCCAAACTGGGACTATTTGCCTAACCATTAATTTTTTAGAATTACTGAAAAACAGTTTCAAAATCACTAAGAATCACAACACTGACTTGAAAGGGAATCTGAACAAGAGTCTTACTATCGCCATGGATACAACTGATGTGGACTCAGGATTTAAACAAAAAACCTGGAACTTCGTATTTACACTGTTGGACAGACTAGCTCATTTAATATTAATAATATTTAGAATATGTCCTACTTATAAAGAAAACTGTAATCAAAACACAAGGCAAATCTTCCTCTGTTTTTTGGTGGAATACAAGAATGACGGAAACGTTCATCATTTGTTACTTCATTTTTATGCTTGTGTACTGCCTGTGACTTCAACACAATGCAACACAACAGTGAGGTAAACTGATAGTGATGTTTCGAATGCAAGATAACCATGTGATCTTTTAAACATTTTGAGAGTAACTATTACTTTCCTGTATTCCCATCATGCCTGAATGTCAAACAAACCACACCTCTGATTTAACACAAACACTATGTGTTGGCTTTATTATGACCCAGATTATAAGAGTGTTCGGACACTTTACTCCCAGAGATTTCAGTGAGCTTTAGGTATTTGAATGCCTTTA
The DNA here is from genome assembly GCF_000699105.1 of Pygoscelis adeliae. Classification (NCBI taxonomy): domain Eukaryota; kingdom Metazoa; phylum Chordata; class Aves; order Sphenisciformes; family Spheniscidae; genus Pygoscelis; species Pygoscelis adeliae. The sequence continues at coordinate 143,849 of NW_008825427.1, forward strand.
ATAATGTGGACCCCTGAGTTCAGTCTACCGTCAGTGATGGATCAAAAACAGTGGAATGTCAATGGGTGTTTGGTCTTGTTCCAGCCTCAGCACTTCTCATGTCTCTATTTACCATTTTTCCGTCACTGATGCCTTCAGAGCCCTGTGGAGGATCTCAGCTGCAGAAGCCGATGCAGCTACAGACACACAGTACTAATTGCAGAGAGCAGGCACCGCTGAAGGGGGGGCAGGAATGATTTTCTCTGTTGCCTTCATGTAAACTTTTTTTAAGATAGCATAAAAAGCCCAGCTGTAGCAGGCTGAACTAAATATGCATTCAGCCCAGCATCCTGGCTTGGCCAGTGATCACGTGCCTAGAGAAAGGTGTAAGAACAAGGTAATGACAGCATGGTATTACTTGGACATACTCTCCCAGTTTCCAGCAATTTCTTGAACTAAAAGCAGGTTTTGCTTATAGTTCTTGACAAGATCTTCTTCTGTGATGCCTCTATCTGCTTTCTAAGCATTGAATTAACATTGTGCCTTGTGGCAGGGAGTGTCACACTTCATCATGACGTGGAATCCAACTCCTTACAAAAAGAGTGGGCTTAAATGATGCTTCTACTTTCCCCAGGTTGATGGCCCTCTCCACTCCAACATTATTTTTCATAAACAGATGTAAATAGGAACATTTAGTAATTACACATCGCAAACATACATCGTCCATAAAGTCATAGAATGGTTTGGGTTGGAAGGGACCTTTAAAGATCACCCAGTCCAACCCCCTTTCCAATCCTCTTTCAGGTGCCTTTCAATTTAGACACCTGAAATCAAGGGCTAAGTCCATCTACCCAGATGTGTTCAGACAATTGCAAGCAATTCTAGCCAGAAGCCATGGTAGCTACATTTGCTCAGTATAGTATCACAGACAAAAAGTCCTTCTCTGCTTCCTTTTCTCCCCATAAAATTTCACCTGGGACCCAAAAATAACTTTCTGGATAACAGAAATTGATACATATTGCCACAAAATGTTTCCATTTCAGCGAGCTAGTATTTCTGGCAAAAACCAAACCCAAACCTCTTTAGTGAGGAATTTCAAAGTAGCTCTAATGAATGACTTAACTAGGCTCCCCAGGCCTTGCTCACGGTTCAATATATGCGCTGATCTCTGCCTGATGGCATTTGGCTTAGTTTTGTATCCCTGAAAAATAAACAGAAGGTTTGCCAGTGGCTTCAGTGAGAACAGATGGAGGCTATAAAGAAATCAAGACAATTTCCTTCTGGAAGCCAGTAGCTTTCTGTTAATAGAGGAATCCAGAGGAAGAGAAAGCAGCATGACCTGTGGAAACATTTCGTTATCTCAAAACATCCAGCCTTTTGAAATGGAGGATGTGTAATTAAAATGCAGAGATTGGGGGGAAAAAAAAAAAAATCTGAGTGTGCATAGTAGCAGCCCTGGAAGCGGCTGCTGCGGGCCAGGAGAGGGAGGCAGGGAAACGGCAACAGGCACTGAGCCATAAAAGCCCTCTCAGAGGTGGGCAAGAGAGGGCTGTGCTGTGCTCTCTGTCTGGTGTCCAGCAGGAGCGGTGTCCAGCACCAGCTTGGCTCACACACATTGGCTGACGTGCGTTTTCTAGGGAGGGCCTGATGAGGAAATGAGAAAGGAAAAATATTTTCTAAAGTCCTCTGCATCCATTTTCAGTGAAATAAGGAAGCAAGAAACCTGCAGTTGCCGAGTGTCTGATGTGTCAAATCCAGGACTGATGGTACAGCTTTTTGCAACTTTTTTCTAGCTTCATTTTACACTAAAAATACATTATGCCATTTCCTAAAAGGTTTCATCAATGCTTCTAGTGTGCTAGGAAGTGAGCGATTCTCTTTATCCTGACACACAAAAGTCTCAGTTCCTCATTAACCTTTCTACAGGATGTGATCTCCTGTAGTTCTGCAGAAGAGACTTTGCTTGTCTGGGGGGTTCTTGTTTCCTGTTACTTCATAGCTCTACAGGGAAATAACTAGTGGTTTTGAAGAAAAAGAAAGGAAGTAAAAATGGCAAGGGAACAACAGAAGCATCTCTATTATTTTTCTACAGTAGGTTATCTCTAGATTACTGTGCAATTGCCTCATATTTAAAGAAACCTAAGGGGAAATCAAGCAGTTCACACACAGTCCAAAATTCTGTATTAGATTATATCTGAATCAGACGATACTTAAAGCCCATTATAGCTAGAATAGGATCACACACATGCGCAGCCATCCATATCATTTTTGCAGCAACACAGCTCCCTCACTGCTCTGCATGACGGGGACCACAAGCTCATGAATGCATCGAGAGCAGGACAACAGCAAGGTGACCTCGCTACTGCATCACAGAGCTCCAAGCAGGGCCAGCTGTCCTCACCACAAGGCAGGTCTGCGCGGAGGCTAACCCTGAGCACCCCCTTCCCCTCCCAGGTCCATCACCATGCTCCCCCATCTCAACACTTCAGGAGGCTATGCGAAGAGTTCAGGCCCATCAAGTCTTCCAGTTCGGTCTATGAACTGTGCATAAAACAGCTAGATGCTATCTTTTCACCTACTTCTTGTCACATTCTCAGTCGTCTCACCTCTTCCTGAAGCTGTGCCTTTACCACCTACCGAGATCCCCTTATTCAGCTACAAAGGGGTTTCAACTCACCTTCAGGACCTCTCTCGTCCTCCCAGGGACACTATACTATCGGCCTGCCACAGGCCCTATTTCTGAGTCCCAGGAGACATAAGTATGCCCAGGACCTCAGGCAGAGGTGGCCTCCTCATGCCACTACCAACCCACTTGCTCTCTGCTCACCTCCCAGCAGCTCACAGTCACTTGGCTTCTTCCCTCCAGCATCCAAAGCCCAGCAGGTGAAGCAACTGGGGCTAAACAAGCACTCAAGTAGCTTTATTTTTGTATCTTCATAAGCCAGTCTGGAAATTATTTGTGCAAAGGAATCTCTCATGATTGACATATGAACAGTGGCTGTACTATATGTTGTTTCCCAAGCCAATTACTGGCTGTAAACAGTTGTATGAAGCGAGGGAGGTGACAGAGAAAGGGCTGGGCAGCTTGTCCCTCTTGCTGAGCTACACATCCAGACAATTAGCCAGAGCGTGTCACATATCTTTAATCTGCACACAAAGGTATTTTACCCAATAACTTTCTGTGGAAAGTAAATAGACCAAATACATTAAAGCACCATAAGCAATCTTATCATTAATGTGATTTTTCACATTTTTTTCAGACATTCATCAAATATTTATAAGACGTATTCCAGTGATAAAAAATCCCATCCAAAATGCAAGTGCACATGCTGTTTCCAAAAACTGCTTTGCCGCTTTCTCGCAGCCTTTCGAAAATGGTGTGCACGGAGGATGTTCACGGGCACCCAGCAAGGAGCTGCACCTTGCTCTGTAGCTCTTACCTGGGGTGGGCTGCCGGGGCATACCACAGCCTGAGCAAGGAGCTGGCCGACAAATTACAACAGAATCCGACCCAAACATTTTAAACTTTATTCTTTATGGCTGTAGTTCATTCTTCCTGTCTAGCTCCACTATTCTAATCTTTTATGGCAGGACTTTGTCTTATATTATAGATACCTTTTTACCGTCCACAGGCAAAGGTAGCAGTGGATAAACGTTTGATTTCCTCCCTAGCCAATGGGCAGCTGCTGCCTAGGAAGTGATAAATGAAATTACAAAGCTGTAATCAAAGTCTTATTGTATATTATGAGAAGAGTCATATATCAAAGCTAGGTTCTGAGGTTTCCAATTTGAGTGATTTACATGATTTTATCTTTCTTGATCATAAAAGGAACCTCAAAAGCCTAAATCTTACCAAGCTGTTCACTTTCTTGACATCCTACTGCATTGTGTGATTTTTGCTTAAATAAAAACGCAAAACCTTGGTAAAAGACCATAGATGTCATCCTGTAAAATCAAACAGAGCACGTGGAGCCAAATTCCAGAAACAATGAGAAATGAGAATAATTTTCAAAAGAGAACCCTTGAGGGTTTTTTGACTGAACACACACATATAAAAATGAAGATTTTTTTTGGTACATTTTGAATGCCATTTAAAATATATTTAAAAAAAAAAACACAAAAAAACAACAAAAAGAAGTAAGCAACCAAACTCCTCACCCTTTGCATATACTTTTAATGAAAGCAGTATCTCGTCCTGGTTGTTTTCTTATGTTGTTTTTGAAAAATGGAAATCCTTCCTGCTAACGGGCACAACTGAAAATGAACTGTTTGAGCTCAAATGTTTCCTAAGCGTGCCAAGAACAGACCATAAAGTGAAAAAAAATGAGCTAATTAGTTTACTTGTCTCCTAAAACTAAACTAACAAGCAAAAGCCTTTAAAGAACACCGTTCAGAAATACTGATATCAAAGGAAGAGACTGCTGATAATCCTGGATTCTTTTGCAATGATTTATTCCATATTTTATTGCACAATATATAAAGAGAATTGCAGCAATTGGAGTCCTTACATTACCACAAGAGATTAAAAGATTTTCTTATCAGACAATTCAGAATTGTGATGATTCACACCTTCATTATTTCTTGAAACACTCCAGCTTCCTCCACAAGTACAGCAAAGGTTTTGCATGACTACATCCCTTAAACTAAACAGCGCTCATGTCATTTTCCCACGGTGCTCAGAACAAGCTAGGGGTGAAAGAGTAACCCTTTCGAGCCAGTTAAACAACCGTGATTATTTTAAAATAAATGAAGAGGAGCCTGGTTATTTACGACTATGTGCTCATGTTTTATGCATGCCTTACCTTGGAGACATTTGATAGCCCCCTAGAACACTTTGTTAGCTGTAGTCTTCAATAATCGTTTGGTAAGAAGGTCACATTGGCCTATTAGCACTCAAAAGGTGGAGGTTCGAAGACACAGTATAATAACAGAACAAATGGAAAGACACTGGAAAATTATTTTCACTGACAGGGTTTCCACGCAAGCATAAAACCTGGGTCAGGGAGAGTCACTTCAGTTAAAAGTACATGCCAGTACTTCTCACTGCCAGGTTAAATTAAAGAAATGCCCAGCCTTGCTGTGCAGCATAGAAAACCAGAATGAGAATGAGCCACCTGCAAGGAATTTCTTAAAATCAGCAAAAAGGAGCCATCATGCTCACAGAGAGTTTTGCTGGATGCCCCAACCAAACACTAGCACAGATCAGACTGCCCTTATCTTCAGGTCTGCAAAAAAGATGGAAACTGAGACCCAGATAGAAGGTAAGCACCTGAAACTCAGCGAGGACGTCAGGGAAGACTTTTCTGTTTTTCATTCACTTTTCTTGAGAACCAGCTGTACACAAATGCCTCGTTCTTCACACTTGCTCCACAGCATCCTCGTATGAAATTATGTTTTGGTTCTGTAACAGGGCGGCACCTTCTCCACAGAAGTGGCTTTTATCAGGAACATCTGTGCGTCCTGGGAAAACTGGGTCGGGGTACCCATTCAGGCTTGTAAAGGATGATGAGGTGCTGCGTTACGAGTCCTGGCTTAGGGACTGTGTATTTTAACCTCGCATTTCCCCCATTATTAACTTCAAATTATGCCCCCAAAGAAGTCAAGGAAGGAGCACCTCTTCACTTCTGCAATATGCCCCATTAAGAAATACTGAGAAGAAATTAATTTGGATACTGCCAGTCACACAGAAGTTGCCAAGTCTGATGCACAGACTCAGAGATGCCATGCTTTCTTCTGCATATAGTCTTGAGGTAGGAAAGATGAAAGCTCTCCCTACCCCCTACCACACACACAAGCGCTTCGTTCAGGAGGTTGCAGTTCTGTTTTGAACACGAAGTATACCTACTACGCAGAAACCAGTGACCACTGGTACTTCTCCAATTGCAGTCATCTCATTCAGTTGTGTGGCTTATGGAGGCTTGGAGTGCTTTCTCCCTGGGACGTCACAGCGCAAAACGAACACACCTTCGGTATCACCTTCTATTCTGAGAATCCCTAAAAGGGCCCTTCAGTGACTTCCCAACCTCCATTTAAAGCTTCTTTCTAACTGAGGGTTTCATGGGTCAAATATTTAATAGAATATGAGCCCCGTAGCTCATTTAGCTTTGTAGATAGCATATTGTGCTTGAGTCTCTCATCCATTCATTCACTTGCATTACATCATAAAGGTATTTTTTAGAAATAAAACATGAATAGGGAGATTTTTTTTTTAAAAAGCTTAGCGATTAGCTGGAGATTAGAATTCAATTGAACAGTTTAGTTAAATATGGGTTTGTGTGTGTTGATACGGCTACCCATTGTCACAGCAGGTATGAGATGTTTGGCAGTTTCCCAGCTTTGCTCTCCAGTGGGGGTTTGTAGCAATGCAAAAAAGCAGTGTCCCACCTTTCAGTGAAATAAAATATTTCTCAGAAAATTCTTATTGAAATCTTGCCAGTTTTAAGAAAGAGAAATTTTTATGAAACTATTTTTGTATTTTTGTTTCTTCCAAAGCTTTACATTTTTTTGACAGAAATGTCTGGGTTTTGTTATTTATATATAGTTGGGGTTTGTTCCCCCTTCAAGCTAGCTCTGAGGAAACAATATCAGAAGAAATAATTAGGGAAGCCAACAGTCAGCTGCTTTCTCTGATGAATATTGGGCAGATGACAAACCCACTACAAAATTTGGCACACTATTTATGGGCAGGAAATTTTCACGGAGAAACAACACTCTAGAGATCATGCTAAAGTTGTGTGATAGTTTTTCCTACTAAAACTGAAGGACCAGAATGACAGACAGACAAAAATGAACCAACTTCTGTGCTCTCTCCTTATCACGATGGTAACTCATACATTTCTCAGCATGAGATATCTCTTTTTCTGAGCAGTAGCAACATTAAAAAATGGTACTCTGAATGAGAGAGATTTTTGAAATAATCTATTCCAGGTTAGCCTATCATTACCAATAAAATACCTGTGATGTGCACGAAACGAGTAATTCGAGAGCTTTTTTTCCACTGGTGTAACTCTTTTGCTCTTTTAACTCTCAAAAATACAAAAAATGCTCTCAGAAATATTCCCAGCAGCCTTTCTGGACTGAGCAGCTCTCTAGGTATTAATAAAAAGTCATGCTCAGCTGTGCTGTTACCAGTGTACAGTGAACACATTTAGCATATTAAGCCTTGATGACATGGTAAAAACAGAGAGTCAAACAAACTCTAACATCTACTCCTGTATTAGGAAACTCCATAGTTATGGTAAGTCCTGAAGCACGATAGTAGCAGTGCCGCTTGCTAAATGCACAAAGTAGGGGCAAAAGACCCCAAACCAGTTGTCTATGTCACCCATGGAGCAACCAGTGCATGGTGCAGAAGGGCACTATGGTGCAGGCATGGTGAACACTGTAGCACCCACCTAAGCAGACCGTGCACGCCGAGGGATGGCACCACGGCATTTCTTCATGTCCTCCGTGATGTCCCTGTGCCACAGCTCTGCTTTGCCCCTGGAAGTCTGACCTTGCGCTTGAGAAAGCAGGAGCAGAAAAGACACCTCGATTTCAATAATCCCGGATCAAACTCTAAAGGCATGTGATGAAGGTAATGCATGTGCACCTACAGAGCGCTGCAGCAAGGTGAAGCCACGTTTCCCAAAGATACGGATCACATGCTGGTGTAGTGTTACAAACGCTGCACCAAGAGATCCTTTCTGCCAACACCTAAGCAATGGCAAGGAAGCACGACGATGCAGGTTCAGCTCTGTGTCCTGCCAGAAACCTGACTTCACACACTTGTCTCCTCTATGACCCGACTAACCTAGCAAGTGACAGCCTCGTTATAAATATCCAAGAATCATGAGGTTGTCACTTTCCCACTGTCACAGCTAATTAACTTCTAGGAATAACTATGGGAACTATTTTATTTCACCGTCCCAAACATGGGCCTGGGGTGAATGTGTGTATCTGCCCTGCCTGAATCGGCTGAGAAAAAACACCCCTCTGCTAAACACCAGGGCAGATCACTGCCTGTGGGTATGTGCCGGGTATTCAGGGCTCTGTAATTAGCTAGAAGCAGCACCAAGATTTACACCACCGTTTTCAGTCACTTGCACGTGGTGGCACTTGTGGACAGAGGAGAGGTAAAAGAGCTCGTTTGTGTAAAACCCTTGAAAAGTACGCGCATACCTCAAAAAAAAGGTGTATATAAACTGTCGTTTCAGTTTAGAAAAATCTAGGCATAATCCCATAATTAGGAACAGCTAAATTGCCTGCTTTTTAGTCAATGGCACAAGGAGAAATTTATTTCATTTAATAAACTGCTCTTAATGACTGCTGTTTGTTTGCTTTCTAAATCTCAAAGTAATCATGTACTGCAAGTGCAAAATGCTGGCAAGGGGGTTTGTCTCCCAAACCTAAACAACAAAAAAATCTCTTCGGTTTTCCAGTTTGAGGGTAGCTTTTCCCCAGCAGCCCTTTACCGCTGACCTGCGAGCCTCCTGCCAGCTCCTGGTCAAAAAGAGGGACCTTGACTTACAGAGTGAAGGGCTGCCAAGAACATGAAACCAACGCTTATATCTCGGGGACACCAGAAAGCTGTAAACTGGCTGTTTATAGAGTAGCAATTGTTTTATAATAATTGTCCGCTATACCTGCATCCTGTTCCTGTTCCAGGAGTTTACAATGGATCAATGTACCCAAAGTGTTTATACCCAGATCAACCTGAAGCGACACAGTTTAAAGACCTTTTCTTCCCCTCAGCTGGACTGCCCGAAGAAAGCAGCCCCGTAAGGAATTTGTTCTCCCCACAAAGAAGGATTATGAAAAAGCAATGATCTCTTGCTCATTCTGCCCGTGTGCGAGCGCTGGAGCACGGAAAGGATGGTACAAGTACGAACAGCAGGAGGGAGGCCATATCATTTGTGATTTCCTTTTTGCAGCAGCTTTTGGAGCTACACGGTGACTTTCCAGACAGCTTTCCAGGAACTGCCAGCTGGAATGCCAACGCAGAGAAGCCACGCTTTGTACAGGGACATGTGTGCGCTCATATACATACACAAAGCCTCTGAACTGACTGCAGGAAAGGGTTTTTTCCAAACAGCAGGATAAGTAATGTGTGGAAATTACCCTACCAAAATCCTCGTGAAGATCAGCCCCTTCGATTTTACCACGGTAGCAAGGTGATCCCACCCACAGCTGGGACAAATGCTATTGCTTTTACCTCACTATCTGGTGGCAAAAACTATTTTAAATTCATAGACAGAAAAAAATGACAGAGCTGAGAGGTTGAAGTTAGAGTGAGCCAAGAGTAGGAAGTGCTGCACATTGTATCCTAGAAACAGCTTTCAGTTCCTCAGTCCTTTTTAGTTATTCATTGTAGAAAGAAGGTCGGAAGAACTGGTGCAGATAAAGTAGGTATCAGCTGAATTTTTGCCAAGCGGTCATTAATCCCCAAAATTTCAATCATATTTTCATTAAAATTTAACAGCGGAGACATGCCCTGAAGTATACAAACACAACTGAGTTTGTGCTTCAGGAATGTGTTTATGTATACACGGGTGGGAAAAACAATAGCTGGATGGAAGGAGCTGCCTGAGACATTCCTTCACATACAGCCATGAAAAATAAGGCCACTCAAATGATGAAATTATGTCATGTGCTTTTTATCTGCAGTTTACACCATGAAAACACACATGTGAAAGACTGAACACATTATGATCTCAGGGAATATATCTTTGCCCAGATGACGGTGAGGATGGTTCTCTCCAAAAAAGAAAGTTGATTTCTTTCCTCATTATGAAAGAGAACCTAGTCATGTTTTTAATGGTCCTATGAGAAAGAGTACTTTGCCTTGCAGAATTAAACAAAGTTGAGTGAGAACCCAGTAGATTAAAAAGCAGTCTTGGAATGATATGCAGATGCTAGTTAAGATGTAGACACGTCTGAAAAAATATCCAGCCCCTCCTTATGCATCTTCTATCTTCTAAAACATATATCAAGCTTAAAATGGAGCAAAAGTCCTGCACACCCTTAATGAAATCTAAAATGACAAGGAATTCACCTGTTCTCAGATTTCTCTCCCTTTTGAAACTGAGTCAAGATTGCTTTGGTGAGAGGAGTTAGCATGTTTTGCAAGTTTATATCACGTCCAATGGGGAGACAGTGATTAAAAATGGATCGTTCTCTTTGGGTTTAGCTTTATCCAAGGCTGAACCTTCAAACAGAAATTCCAGTATGTATGAGGGGAGGAAAAATCTAACTGGGGAAAGGGAGAAGAATGTAGCTTGCAAATTCAGAATTATTCCATCAAAGATAACTAGATTGTCTTTTTCATAGCAGGAATTAGAAGTGACAGATGGTCTTGTTGCCGAACCAAAGGTGTAGAGGTCCTGAGATTCAATCTATATTTCTGGCTCTGAAACAGATTTTCTGTGCAAGATAGGGCAAAAAAAAAAATCAACATTTCCGTAATGGCCAGCATTTGCAGACTTCATCTGAAACACCTAAGACCTGATTTTTAGAAAAGCAGACTGGGAGCCCTAGTTTACTTTCAGTGGGAGGGACAAACGTAAAGCCACTCTGAAAAGACAGCTTCTTTCTCTCACATTGGATAGCAAAAGCTGAAAATTTAAACACTTAAAAGTGGTGCCAAATCTTGAAAACTCTGACCAACAGCCTTGCTGAGCGGTAGTTTTCCTATCTGTGAAACAGAGACGTTCTTCCGTTTATCCCCTTCCATTATTCCTGTATGTCCACAGGACAACACAACCTCAGACAAGAGAAACAGAGCAGAGGTAACACCAATAACAATACCTACAGGTAAGTCACCTTTTACATTTTCCGTTACATAAGCCTGCCTTCAACTAAATCTCACCAACTTTGTTCACTTGCACTGAAATTGCCTATTATGGTGCTGAATTGCATTAAGCTGAATTTGAATTTTATTTCCGTATGCAGATATATTTTTAGTTAGCTTACATGGTTCACTCGTTTCTGAAAATGGTAAATCAACTTCGCTTTTTCTCTAACCTCAACATTAAAATAAATACCACCATAAAACTAAAACTCTCCAGTAATTCTGTGCTTTTGACCAGAGATTAAAAGTTCAGCAAAGATGTGGGTGAAACCAGGGGTGGTATTCACAACCCATGTGAAAATCCACTCAGGTTCTTCTGTACAAGCCTCTGAGGTCCCAAGATACGCGCGCACACACTCAGCTGATGGGGCTGAGCAGGACTTCCCTGCTTGCGACATCTTCCAACAAGCTGATGATGCTGCAGCACTGGGCAGAGGAGCTGGGGCCCAAAGCACCTCCCAATGCACCCTGCTCCCCCCCCATCCTCGTGCTGCAGCAACGTGGAGGAGAAGCAGCACAGCTGGCATGGAGAAGGAGCTAGGAAGAGGCTTAGCCTCTCCTACAGGACAAAAGGGGAGTGAGGGGCTGAGGGGGAGCAGCCCAAACTGCAGAATGGAGAAATGGAGGACGAATTTAATGAGGACGAAAGGGATACCGGGAAGGCAGCAACTGGCACAAGAAAAGGTGCAAAATGGATCAGCTGAGGAAAGATGGTACTAGGAAGAAAGTAAAAACCTAGACTGAAACCCGGTATTTCTCCACCATCATCATCAGACTGTGAAGCACAACAACAAAACATGGGCTTATCCATCAAGTTCCCAAACCACCTCATGGCTGATCACTCTGTTACCCTAGTTGGTAAAGTTCTCTACTTTACATCTAAATTTTAAAGCTGTTAATGGAACATGAAGGCATAAATTTAGTTCCAGATGATGGATTTTGTTTTATCATTTTGCTGCATTTTAAAACAGCATTTTTTAGAAAAAGGTGTGGTTGTGAAATCAAGTGCTATAAGAATTTAGTCTATGCTAGGATTAAAGGTTCTTGCGCAGATTTAATCTGACATCCTCAAACGTGTATTTTGACACTGTCTTCATCCTTTATGTATCTGAAAGTTACATGACCTCACACTATCATTTATATTGACTGAAAATATATTTTTTTCAAGTTCATATGTTTTTTCTGCTTTTTGTAGTGTGAAGACTTTGCACAAGTTCTGTCATATAGCACTCTGAGGACATATTTGGTTAAAATGAGCTTCTGCTGCTGGACGTCTTTTCTGCCACCTCCAAAAAAATTCCATGCACCTTTGTATTTTTGCTGAAGTCCAAAGCAAAAATAAAAACCCAGAACAAAATCCCCTTTTTTCTTTTTGCAGATATACAAAAATGACTTTTCTTTCTATCAGTGCAATTATTTGGAAACAATACTCTTTTCAAGACAAGTCAAAAATTAGAAGATAAATAAGTGCAAAATAAAAGTACTATCTCTTTATGATACTTTGTTAGCTTGTGAAAGAGAGAAGCTGAGTATTTGCTGCCCTCAAGTGGTGTCCTATTTTTTTCTTTCTACAGGCATTCAGAATGCTGCTTCATCCTTTTTATAGCTTAAGTTCAGGATTTTTTGAAAGAAAATTGAAAGCTTGGAGCAAACAGAATTCAGCTTTCATTCAGAAAACATAAGCTTTTAAAAATATATATTTCTTCTTAAATACTGAAAAGATGTTTGATAAGCCTGATTTTGGATATGCTTCGTCTCTGCTCTACTGCATTGTAGAAAAGAAGGATGCCGGCATACATAACCACACAAAATATGGGCTCCAAAAAAACTTAATATTGCTGATTACTCTTCTGTGGCTTTGAGTTTTGGGCTATCCAAAACAAACCAAGAAATATGGTGTGAGAAAAATGTTCTTGCTTAAAGAGGCCATTTCTAAATTGTAATGGGGAAAATTTGAGTTTGCCACATCTTTACAGAAGATCATGTTGAATTACTGACAATGGGCTGAAAATGTCAGGGAAAATGGCATTCCTATCACACTTCAAAGGTGTGTATAACTTTTTTATAACTCAATGTGTATAACTCATTTAGGAGCTAATAGCTCAAAGACAGCTGGATCAGATTCCAACTCAGCTGAAATGAGCAACAAGAATTGCATTTTCAAACTGCATTGCATGAGAAAATATACTCTTTCCAACTACACTCTGAACAGAAACCTTCTGTGGCAATCCAAATGCCTTATTACAATCTTCACCTGTTTTTCCAAGCCAGCACCAATTCCTGTTGCCTGGAGAGCAACTAAGAGCTCCCTGTATCGGAGCTTGTTTTATTCACGCTCTGCATCCAGGAGTATTAAGGAACTGCAGAACTACCCTTTTGCATCAGACTATTAATATGTGTCATCGGACCATTCAGAGGCCATGAGTGCCAGGTCCCATGGTGGTATGTCATACAGATACAAAGTAAACAGATGGTGCCTCAAGGATAATACACGCTCTTGGTTACAAGAAGATGCGACAATCAGACAAAAAGCAAAATTGGGGAATAGGAGCAGGACAAAATAAGTGAGGAAAGCAAGTCCTGCACAGTTCCCTATGTCTTTATGTAATAAAAAACATCTGCATATTAACATGAAATAACAGCTCTGGATGCATTTATGTTTTCCTCCCTCTCCAATTTTATCCTGACGTCCCTGTCCCTCTCTGACATATGTCGCAATCCTATTGTGAAACCAGTCATTTTCTGAAATGTCTGAAAATAGCAGGTGGGCATGACATGAAATGACTAAACACCCATCATTTGGGACTGACTCCAAAGGAGATGTAAATTGCACATTAAAAAAAAAAGGAAAAGGAAAAAGGACGGTAAACAATGCAGTCTTTTCTATTTACTTCTACGACCATACATATCCTAAACTGGGATAACTGCATCCTTCTGGATCCTTGCCTGCACAACCCCTGCTCCTGCTCCCGTTGCTGTTGGGAGCCTGGCTGGTGCCAAGGCAATGCCAAGGAGGTGCCTCTGCGGCTCTGGGGAACCAGCGTGAGATGCAGAGCCTGACATAACCTGACATAATACGCAGAGCAAAACATTTCGTTAGTGTGCAACTGTGCTGCTGGTGCTGCAAGCCAAGAAGCTCAGCCTCAACTGCCCTCTCACCTGACTTACCCCCTCAAAGCCCAATTTAACCCTGACATTTGGCTTGTCTGCTTTTTACAGAGCTCCCTTTCCTTTCAGTTTGTGAAACCACACCATTTTTTGTATTTATTTTTGAAGCCATGCAAGAATACGTGTCCAGTCATTCAGAACACACTTGTTTTCGGTTGGCAAAGTCAGAGTTGCAGCAATTGCACTTTGGGTTTGCTTGGCAATGTTAGCAACTGCTTCTCTTACATTTTTTCAGGCCACTACAGCTCCATTTCAGAAAGCCCTCAGGTGAGTGTTCCTGCTCCCTGTGAGTCTGTGAGCACAGTGAGTAACAGGAACACATGCTCATCTCTGCAAACACTCTCTTCAGCTGAGGGCTGTTGAGGATACAAGGCAAATCTATTCCTAGGCCATTTCCCATAGAAGATTTCCTTCAATTCTGATCAGCTGTGTTTTACCACATTGCCTGTCTATGGCATCCATGCTGGGCAGGACATCAGTAGTGTTTTAAGGGCTCTTACAAAGGGGCAGTAACAAAGCCTAGGGTTCAATCTGTGCCAGGCAGAAAAGCTACGGAGATCTCCTACCTCCTTGCACCCCGCCTGGATCCGGCAGCACTTGCAGAGGAGCTGTCTTGGAGCTCAGGCCAGCCACCCCAGGGACTTCTCAGTGCAGTCAGTTGTCAGAGCATGCCCAGGGCAGACCATTTTCCTCAGGGTTGACAGCACCAGAGATCTGTGCTGCAGTGGTCTTGTAGGGCCTTGACCTGCCACCACTTGTTGCCAAAAAAGAGCTTTCCTCATCATGTTCAACAAGCACAGGCAGATGATCAGACAGAAATGGATACAATAAATGAGCACAATGACTAGAAATACGTTTGAGGTTCCCAGATGGGGAAGCAGCAAAGCAGAACCCACCTCAGGCCTCAGCCAGCCTTATAAGAAAAAAAAAAAAAAAAAACAAACAAAACAAACAAAAAAAAACCCACCATGCAGCAGAGAACTTTCTTTGCAACACTTGCATCTGTTCAGTGAACAGGTTGCTGGGAGTGGCATTTCCCAAAGAGTTCACTTGTCTGAGGAGCAGCGTAGCACAACGTGGCTGCAACAGAAAAGCCCATCATTTCCCATCCAATGGGAAACCTTTGGGGCATTTCATGAAGCAAGCAAGTGGGAGAGCCACACTACAAATGCCTATAACTCCAGTCATTCTGTGAAAACATCCAAACATTTATTCTAAATAAAATATAAACATCTAATCAGACTTACAAATAGTCTATCTTTTAACTCCAATACTTTATGTTCCTATGACAGTTTTTAAGATTATATAACTTGTCAAGTAACACAGTCCTTGTCTTCATCACACCACACCTGGTTTTCAGTAGTAGCAGATGTCATGCAAGTATCAAAAGACATGCATGAGGAAAAGAACCCAGCCTAAAATGCCATCAGTGGAAAGATCAGCATAGTTAAGTCTCCTGAGTTGGAAAAAAGGCAATCTATCTCCAGAGATGCTTTCTTGCAAGGAAGCCCTCAGGATTTGCAACGTGTAAGGACATTACTCCTGGAGATGTCTGTATCACCCTACTCTTGTATCTGACCCCCCAAAATCTTTGTTCAAAGAGAGGAGTAATCACAAAGGGTTTTGTTTTGTTTTAGTTACTCGACCAGTAACAAATATAGTATGTCTAATTGTAGATGAAGAAGGGCATAGTTAGGGACTTCCTACTAGTGCTATCAATGTTAAGCACCTGTCAGTCCAGAAAAAGTAACTGAATACATAGGGAAATCATGATCTGTTACCAAGGAACCTTTTTCTTCCTAAATCCTTCAGTTCCCAGTTCAGGCATTGGCAATGCTGTTACCCTGGAAATCTTCACACTGTAGTCAGCATTGCATGGCATTCACTGCTTTGTATTCCTGCTCCTGTTTTTACCATCACACCCACCGTTAGTTCATCCCTGTGTAGTTTCAGCCCTTCTTCTGCTTTAGAGAGGAAGGAGCTACAGTAAACAGTAGATAAGGACCCCACTCATCAGGACCCTTTAATTTTTCCTGCTACATTGTAAAACTGTAAAACCCTAAATGAAAAAGTTCGATGGAAGAAGCCAAGAAACCAGCGTGCATGTGTGTGTGCTCAAATGCTCGCTCTCCAGCAGTACCTGCGGCATCTCGGTAAATAATTTCCCTGGCAAGGAGTGAATGTAGTTTCAGAGACTATGGCTCTTTTATTATTCCCTAATAAATGTATGAGAAACACAGTGCCAACGGTCAGCTGGGCAGAACACACACCAGGACAGAATTTATGATTAAACAGGCGAACAAAGTAGCACTTACATTTCTGAGCCTACAAATCTGCACAAGCACTGAAGCAAGAGTAACAACAATAAAGCCCATAAACAAACCTATTGATAGGGAACAGGGCAGAGAAAAGAAAGGTGGAGCTTTCGCTGTCTTGTTGGGAAGAAAGGACACACGCTCTTGCCAGGAGTTAACACAAAGCCAACTGTGAACTGCCGTGGCTCCTGTGACAGAATAGGGCTGTGAAGAGGCCCTGAACTAGAAGTTAAGCAGCAAATATGAGTTGCATACTCATGTTATTGACCCAAGAACCAACACATAACTTGGAGATGTTAAAGGTTCCTTAATTAAGGAAAGGCACATTTGTGGCTCACTTATTCCATCCAACAGGAGTTCTAGTTTGCAGGCAGATCCAACCCAAGGGAAAGGCAGACAGACAGCAAGAGGAGCAGAACTGTTGCAGGAAAAAAAACATGCTATGCGCACACACTTGCACAGAACAAGGTAAAGGACCAGCAGCTGGCTGAGAATGGAGGTGTCACAGTCCAAAGCACCATCTACACAAAGTGATACAAAAAGCAAGGTTAAAAATACCCGGCCTATGAGCAACAGGGGGAAGGAGCCTAAATTACCTCCTCTGGTCAGAAGAGGCAGAGGCAAGCATAAAGCCATAGGAGAATCATCCTGAACCAGGTATAACTTATTGGAAGGATATCTTAACTCAGCACTCCTGGGCTGCAGCCCCTTCTTTGTGGTGTCTGGGGCAACCCAACCCTGGGACTGCAATGCCAGGGTTTTGTCCCTCAGCAGCAGCAGTCCCAGGTGTAAGCAACGGCCAGGATCGAGCACCAGCTGAGGCCCAGACAGAAGCACGTCCCTACAGCAAAGCAGCCCCAGCCCCAGGACACCGCACAAAACTGGGAAACATGGGTCCAACTGTCAGATCAGCAAGCATGCGATGGAAAAGGTGCTAGGTGACTCTGCAGCAAGACACAGGTTACAGCAGGCAGCCACAGCAATAGGGTTAGAAGTGAGGGTAACTGGGAAGTGGAAACCGCCAAGTTTGAGCATGTAGGCGGGCAGTCTGTGGAAAGTGCCAAGGCCAGGAAAAAGCACCCCAGCTGCTCCAGGTTGGAAGTATCAAAAGAAGCAAGATGCATCAGCAACGTGAAAGCCCTGCAGAACATGTGTCCTCGAACGAAACAGCAGTCAGTTCCCGCACCAGGAAGAAGAGGACAGGCAATCAAAAGTCTTCATGCTGGAAAGAACAGGAAGATTTAAAAGCCCATAACTGGGGCAGAGTGAAAGTCCACGTTCCCCAAGTCAACTCTGTGCCCAAATACCAGGCAAACAGTGGCAAAGAGAAGCCCAGAGCACCGCAGAAAGGTGATTTGAGGTGTATGGTTCTACTTTATTCCTTGTCTTCATTCAAATATTTAATCTTACTGTTTAATAGTTTGATTATGGAAAACAACAGGGTTTCTGGTTAAGGCACTGAATGAGGACTATGGTTTAATTTCTTATGTCCTTTACTGTCTCGAGATGTGACTTTGGCAAATGCTTTTCTCCTCTGCACCACTATTTCACTTCCTAAATTTGGCTATTCTTGCATACTTAGGTAAGAGAAATTTCCAGTCAGGCTTTCCCTTACTGTGAGTTTTTACAGTGCCTAGCACAAAGTTAGGGCTTTGACCCTAACTTAGACCTCTAAGTGCTACTAAATTCAAAAATGGTCACTTACACATTTTACAACGCCTGAATGCATCCGCTAGTGCAGATGGAGCCTCATACTAATGTAGAAAAAGTAGATCATTTTACCAGAGAAAGATTATTTGTAAAACAGGCAGAACCAGTCAGCTGATGTGACAGACCACCACAATACGGGGTCTATCACGATTACATACATTAAAATGTTTATTACAGATTTAGGAAAGAAACTAGAAGCAGATGCCTTATTTTGCTTCAACCACCATGAGGCTAATGAGCCCAGGCAATGCAAAACGTGTTTGATTAAGGGTTAGTTTGTTATTAGTACTCAATTGTTTCCAGAATTGTTAACTTGCTCATGGCAATAATATAACCTATGTATTGTAGATGGTACATGAAGATTTCCACTTATATAAAGTGACCCCCAAAGTCTGTTTTGACTGCAGAATGGAAACTGTTGATTTTAGCTGGTAATGGCTGAGCAGTAAGGAGGATGAGGAACGCCACGTTCCTGCTGGGCCAAGGGAGCCTCTGGAGAAGCCAGGAAGCCCTTTTCGGACTCCATACAAAGCCAGCAGTATACGGGTTGAGGTGGCTGACAGCATGTCTCTGCCACACAGTGCAGGAGCATGCGTAGGGCCGCAGCCTGGCAGCCTGTGCACAACGCATGGGACAGGCACCAGCATATCCACCTCATCGTGGCACTGGCCCTGGTCTCATTAGTGCTGCTGAGAGCCCTGGGGCACTGCCAGGCTGATACTGCATCCAGGATGCAATTCGCTGTCTGTGCTGCAGGACTGGTTGCGTGGTGTATGGACATGTATTCAGTCCCTGAATCTGCACTACTGCCTTGAGCTTTGCCAGCGGCTGGTGTCGTTTCAGGATGTGGTGGCTTTCCCATGGCTTTCTGCATGAGTGAGACCCCGAAGTGCCTTTTGAAACAAGGACCTAATCACTATGAAGCAAATTGCATTTAAAATCTAAGTTTACATGTGCGAATCTTGGCCCAAATCTTAAAAAAAATATATTCCTGACAATGCTAATTATTATTTTTCCACATAATTGTAGGAGAGAGGGTGCCAGGTATGAAAGATAAGGGAACGCAGCTGGGCTGAAGGCAGCAGGATCTGCGCGTTCTGCCAGAAGGCAGATTGGGTGGTACTTCTTCTACAGCTCCACTCACTCGCCTTGGTGGAGACCTCCTACACAAAGGTGTACACTAACACTTCAAAATACTCCCCATGGGAGACAGAAAGATGGATGGGGAAACAAACATGCAAAAAAGGTAACTAGAAACCAGACAAATAAGCAGTATAAAAACACAGTACATCTGTGGTCTCCACTGTTTCTATTCCTCTTACCTATCTGTGACACTAGGTAAACAGATTTATAGTTGGATCTGTTCATTATTAAAGAAAATTGACCAAATTCCTGGTCTGCAAAAGAGTTACTATCTCTATAAGTTGTCCCCACTTTGGAGTTCATTTCTCTGTGATAAATGGCTATTGATGCAAGGTAACAGATGCTCTAGTCTTTCATGCCTTGCCTAGATCACAGGGTAGGTGAAGGAGGAGGGGCAGGTGATAGGGATTATGGACTGCAGCGGGTCAGTGAGATCCCTTGATATGGCAGAAAGGGTATTTCCAGCTATGGCCCAAGAACCAGAAATAAAAAGGGGATTTCTGACATTCTGGATACCATTTCCAATCACCGTTGCATTTATTTAAAAAAAAAATCAACCACACAAAACTCAAGAGACCTCGAGGTCTGCCAAGGATTGATTCGCTATGTGACTGCAACCAAGTTCCTCCCCTTCTAGGTGCTTCTGTTTGCTTTGTCTTACCCATTTCATTCTTTGGGGCAGGGAATATTTTCCTGTCCGTGTTTTCACAGAAACTAGAGCAAGGGCACTCCAGTCTTGAGTGATATCCCTTGCTGATATTTTAATATAGATATCTGAAGATTCAGTTAGAGCAGATGGCCTCAAAGTCTTAGACTTCAAATAAGCAAGAAAGTTAAACGCTGGTTCTGGTTAAGAGCACTTTGACTAAATGCAGGGCTCCGAATCCGTAGGCAGCTCGATGGAACCGATTTAACCACTGGTAGCCCCTCAGGTGAGAAATGTAAGCTGCTTCCATAAAGCAGTTGCAGCATTTCCTTCCACAGACAGCAGCCAGCTCTGCTGCCTACAGTGATTCCTTACTGGTCTGCACAAAGCACAGCTGACCGACAGATGCTGCCGAGTCTGGGGAAAAGGGAGGGAGGGAGGAAAGTGGCACTGAAGTAGTTGCACGGAAGAAAAGCTAAAAGAAGAAAACAGAAACTAACGTTTCAAGCAAGAAATTAAAAAACCATTGAAACAGGAAAATGATGGGAAATGCAACATTCAAAGGGACCTGTCAGAAGATAAGCAAAGAAAGTTCTTTTTTCCTATTAAGTGAAAGAACGGTAACTACTTTGAAGCAGATACTTAAAAAATAATTCAATGCTTCCTACATTTATTTATTTTATGCAGTTGCCAAGCCCACCTATTTTATCCCCAATGGAAAAGTGGTGGGATTTCTAACACTTTGTAGTTATGAGTATCACGTATTTTACCCTTAAAGTACAGTCATAGGGTTTATTTTATTTGTGCCTCACAACTGATTCTTTAAAGTGTGTAATATATGCTGTTACTCATTAAAAACGCTGGTTGACCAATGACCACATAAGCCTAAAGAAAAAAAAGAGAGATTACAGAGAAATTGTCTACTTAGAATTAGCTTTCCCAAACTAGATTTATCTCCCCATTCTCAAGAGATTTCCTTGTACAGATCCCATGAGTTGCTCATCCCTAGTCCCAAAGCAAATTCTGTATCCATTTCACTTAATTCCACGTTTATCCATTTCAATGCTATTTTTTCACTTCTGACACTTTGTAAAATGATTTTCATTTTTTCAAGTGATGTGAATTGTACCATTCATTTTGCTGACCTTTATGAAAGTAAGAAGAACCTTTATTTTTACAAGTCTCCAATTAGCATTCAAAATGTCTGTACCACAGTTCCTATAGCCATGTAAATGTGGCTGAGAAGATTAAACGGTCTGGTTAATTTGCTGACTCCAGCAGAATCGTTCAGACCTACTTAAGGTATCCGCATTTAAACCAAATGATTCATACAGTGACAGTGAAAACCAGAGGAATTCCTAATTATTAGCTAAGTGCTGTAAAGTGTTAGTGGTAATGTAAAAAGATTATAGATGGTTTCTAAAGGAATTTGAGCTTGTTGGGCCAGCCTTTTTTGTGTTAAAGCATTGTAACAAACCACAGCCAATAACTGTGCTTTATTAGCTACCTCTGGTTTTCAGCCGCTGTAGGTTTTAGTTCTCAGCATCCTTCCTTGCCCCACAGATTGAGACCGACTAGGTTGGATACTTCTGTCAGAACAGGAATTTACTTTTAGCTGCAGTTTTGAAATAGCTGTTGTATCCTTTCGTTTGTTTTGTTTGCTTTATTCGGAACTCCTTTCCTGTTTCTTCAGTGGTTTTGAAATGAAATCAGATCTAATGGGATCACACCTGGAAACAGACAAATTGTTTCTATACCTGTATATGGAGACTTGCAATATCTCTGAGAATATAAAATACTCTTCAATTTCTATAGCACTTGTCGCAGGCATCGAAATAAGAACACACTTCCCTGCAATATTGAAAGTGATTAATAAACAGAGATTTGACTTCACCTCCTCCTGAACTAGTAAGCAGTAGTTGCAGCTAACTGCCCTTTCTTGATATCACACCAACTGGTCTCTGGAGGATCAGATAACCCTTTAGAGAATTATTTTTCTTTCCAGGAACACTTTAAGCAAAAATTCTAGGAGAAAGAGACAGACTGTAGTCTTAGATGACTTGATATGGGTCAAGTCTTACCTCCATATCTCAAGCAGGCAGCCATCCTAGCTGGAAATTTGGCCAAAGTGGCTCACGAAAGCCGTGTCAATAATCAAACGGAAATCTCTGGACCCAGTGCAAAGGGTACAGCTGAAGCTTTGTGGTGTGCGTTACACAGGGTCTCAGAGCAGATGCTCTAATAGTTCAGATGTTCGTGAGATACGGTGTTTATGTCCTCACGGTCTTTTGAAGACAGGCACCAACTTTCTTGCCCTGGCCCTAGTCAGCTCCCACACAGAGGTGCATTTTTATAGGTTGGTGTTGTGCTAAAGCTAATAGTAATAAGCCCAGGGAGCCCTACCTCTATAGGCAGAAAAATCTCACTAATACGAAATCCCACAAGAAGGATTATGAAGATAGCTGGGGTAAGACAGCTGTCACAATATTTACTTTACATATGAAAGAAAGAAACTTCTTAGACATTTTTAAATTGTAACAGCTTAATTTGATAATAATAATTTATAATAAACATGCCAGTAGAAGTTTGAGAACAGGATATTCACAGAAAGAATCAGGTTGCATGCAACATTACAATTTCAATAGAAAGAAAATGTTATTTAACAAATCTAAAGCAACTCAAGTCAATTTACCACTGAAGCCACATACAGTGAGTTTCGGCAGAAAACAAAGTCATAACTTCTTGGGGGACAAAAAGGCTTTTAACAGATGTATAAAGAGAACTCTAGCTTCTCCAGCACAGCCAGTTCTGGTTTAGTTTGTGCTAAATACATATATATATTTACAAAATAATACCACTGTCAAATATAGATACATTAAAAAGAAGGGGGGGGGAAGTCTTTGAAATAAAGTACTCCAGCTGAAATTGCTTTTGGCAGGAGATATGCAGGAAGCTTAAAAGTATAGTATATACCACACAAGTCGCATTTAATAAATTCCTTAAGTCTGGTTTGCAGGTTTCAGTTTGTTCAGAATGTCAGCTGAGACAGACTCAGTTTGCCCACTTAGCCTTGATGAAAAAACATCAAGACAAACCATTTCCCTGCAGGAAAATTATCATATTGGGTATATCTCTACAAAGACTGATTAGTCTCTACTGGAAGAGAGTGTTACCATAGAATCAACCTCTTCTGTTTCGACTCATCAGAAAAGCATGCAGAAATCATAATAAGCACAAGCCAAATAATCCATGTAAAATTACCATACTGGAGGAGTTTCTCATATCCAGGTCTGATTTGCTTGAGTCTTGAGAAGTTTCAGGTTTTCTGCTCTAAAATAACTTCTCAGTCAGGAAATACGAGGGTCTATAAAAATTAGCACTTTTGAATACATATCTGTTACATGCATTTTGAAATCCATTTCAGAGAAATAAAGACAAAAGGAAATGTTAGTTCCAAGTAAGCAGCAAGTATCTATCATTCGTTCATCATTTTTAACTTGTGTTTGGGGAAACATCCTTCTGAGACACACCAACCCCTTCCCTCCTTCCCCTGCTTTTCTACTCTCTAGAAGAAACTTCCACTCTATTTTGCCATTACTCCCAAGTATCTGCAAGATCAAATGGTCTCGTGCCCCTTGATACATATTTTCTTCTTTCATCCCACCCTGAATAAACAAATCCTTTGTCTGGTCTATAATATTAATTTTGGCTGAAGTTCTTACTTCAAACCTCCCCTTTAAGCACAGATGCACTTTTTCTATGTTTCAGATCCTAAAGTCTTTCTCTTAACAAAGAGCTGAGAAGAGGAGAAAGGAAAGAATAAAAGATGGTTTGTTCCACTGTGGAAATCCCTCATACTCTGTTCTGAGAGGGTCTCCTGCCTCACATATTTACCAATTCCAGATGTTTCCATGAGAGGACTAATTCTCTGCCCCTCCCCCTCCCCCTTAACTTAATTGTTCTATAGCGTCCTGCAGGATATGGAGAGGGTAAAAAGAGGGTATTTTCCTCTTGACCCTTAGCTGCAAAACAATTTGTACCCTGAATTTTGGAACAGACAACTTCTGCAATGCTCCCGCAGTGTAAACACACGAGCTATTCTCTGCCTTCAGACTGTCTCATTTCATTAAAGACATCAAATCGGTTTTATTCAATGATATAACAGCAGTGAGTTCCTAAAATGCCAATTTGCGTTGGTTTCTCTCCTAAATTTTCTTGCATATCAACATGCATTTGGGAGGTTTTTAAACTTCAGACATCTGCAATTTACTTTGTAAAACAATAAGAGCACAGTGAGACAAACGAAGTAGAATATGAACAACATAAATCGGACTGGTAGAGCTAGCTGGCAATGCATAATGAGTTTTTTCAGTAGGTAGACTCTAGAAATCTTACTTCATTTATTTCAAGAACGTGCTGTGAATTTACTGAATGCAGCATATATCTGGAGCCAGAATACACTTCAGGGATAACTTAATTAGCTGTGCTGTTCAAAGATACAGTTCCGTTCAATAGAACCTTATAAAAAAACCCAATGGTGAAATTTAAAACACTAAGCATGCTTTAGTGACGATATTTTTTCTTGTAACATATAAAGAGCATTATATACTGTGATGTTATATAAGTGTTTAGCACCAGATAATGAACTGAGGTACCTGAGCTACCTTCAGTATTTTTAAAAACCTAACATTATTCATCCACCTGCAATCTCTAAAACTTCTTAGCTACATACATACTTTTCTGTGCTTCTTCAGCATAGAACTACCCTGTATCCCTTCGTGCAGGAGTCACACAACCCACTGCGATCGCCCGAACTCCAGAGGAATTCCCCTGCCCCCACAAATTCAAGCTACCCATTGCAAAACACGTTGCAAGATCAGCCAAACTTTGAAGACCAAAAGGCGAGGCTGTCACACACAATAGGGATGTAAGAGCAGACTAACTTCCTTGGTACAGGCTTTTCCTTTTAAAATCAACCTACTTTCTACTTCCCAAATAAATAACCTGTTAGAAGTATATATTAGGTTATAGAACATGGCTGCTTTTCCTGAATATATACTTCTAGGAAAGCAGCTGCCCCAGCAAGCCACTTTTCAGATAGTTTCAATTTTCTCTCTCTCCCTCATCTGGCCTCTATTATTTCCAGGAATTTGTTTAAATGAATGCTGATCAGTAAGAGCTATTTACCCTAATTTCTCATTAATTAAGTGCAGAAGTATAATCACTAACAAACACTAAAGCACAGTGTACTTGAGTTATTTTATGTCCTCTTCAAAAAAAAGGCCAACAGAAATAAAGAAATCAACAGGCAGGACTGAAAAGTAATTAGTAATTTTAGGTTCCCAAAAGGAAAAAGCTTGAAGAAGTCTGTTGTCATCATCTTTTCTCCATAAATCAGGTTCTTAGAAAATCCATCCAATTAGAAACATGCATACAGGTGGAAACTCTCCTCTCTTCCAGATTTATAAATAAAAACGCATAGCTGGATCTAAATCTCTTTACCTTGCACAAACAGAAATGGCTATTAGAAATAATTATATAATTAACTAATTAACGTAACAGCTCACCATTAATAGCATTTTTAGTCTTACATTTAGAAGAAGCAGAGTAGCAAATTATCATTCTGTTGCCAGCAGAGCACCAGGAAGCTCTTCAGAAACAGCGTGAAATGTGAAACTTCACTTTCGTGCCCAAGGGGTGCTTCCCCCCCCCCATTCCTGCACTAGTCAGTACTGCAGAAGAGATAAATGTATAAGATACAGAATTACTATATTGATTAACCAATCAGGCTGCAACTCCTTCAGTATGTCGCCATTCTGCAACTGGATACTGGGGTCCCAGTTCTGATCTCGCTGGTCAGGAGAAGGAGAAATGTGATTAAAACCAGAGGAATTCCTTCAGCACAAAACAGATAGAAGAGCATCCCTCCCTTGGCACCTACAACTGCCTCCCCAGGTTAAGTGATGGAGAGCAGCTTCCCCTAGACTGGCGCACAGACTGCAAAGCAAGACAGTTTGGAGGGGAATGTGGGCTATTTTTATTTACTATTTAATTTGGAGCCCTTACGTTTCGTAATTTCAAGAAAATTTAAGTGTTTATCTTTCACCTGTGTAAGTGCAAGCTAAAATACACAATGGTATGACACCAAGACTGACATCATATATACCACGTGAAGTCATGAGAGCTGTCAACACTGTGCTATATTTGTACAGAATTAAAAAAGTCTTTTACAGAGACATGTCACCTTTTCACTGCCACACAGGTCTTCTCCTTTTCCTTTTCTTTTATACATACTAACATGCATAATTTATTTTCCCATATGTATAGATCCTAGCCTTTATTTAACCCCTCTGGTTGCCCCCATAAATAAGGGCTTCATTCAAAGAAGTACGACCTTTTTTGTCTCCTTTTCCTGTTCAAGAGCTCACTGTAACACCTTCTAAATGACAGCAAATAAGTTCAAAAATACCTGCTTTTAACATTCCTCTTCATCACAAATTAAACAGAACACACACACACATATATGTTTATTTTTTCTTCGTGCAAGGCAAAACCATTCAGCCTGTGACCTATCGAACAGGTACAGTTTCTTGGTTAAGGAAAAAAAAAATAAGGTTGCATCGTGCTTTGCCAGGATGGCAAAGCAATGTGGTTCTAAACCAATTCTAAAATTTCAGTCCTAAAAGCACTCTCACTGATCAGCTGGTGACAAAAGATGGAAATCACTTACTCACTTGCATACTCATATTCATCTACATTTTCTCCCTGGGGCAGGACCGTCTTTGTAGGGAGTCCAGCAGAAGTCCCATTTGAAGACCCCCTACACTGGCTTTTATATTCATTATTGCATATAAATCACACCTCTATTCCCTAAACTGCTCTGACTGCTGGATTACACCCTGAAGGACATAACCAGTAGCAATAATAATTTGCAGCAAGCTAGAAGAGATTTGAGTAATTTCAAACAAATACATGCTCTAGCAAAAAAGGCAAGTTACAACCTTCTTTTTAGTTACGCGTATTAGGGAGCATTTTCCCAATTGCATACAATTCCCCAGGATTAGAAGACCTGTCCCAGAACGAGCCATGGATTGCCATCACTGCTGGCAGGGTCGCCCTTGCTCTGAAGTCCTTTGAGGAGGTGGCGGGTGGGGAACTATGTAGGAACAATGGTCATTAAGGTTTTAAATCAAAAGATGTGGTGAGGTGATTTACTTAATTCAGTTGGGACCCTTTGGATGTCCGCATCCGTAATGACATCCACCCAGTTAAAATGGGCCTTGTCCTCATGCATTTACCTCTAGATAAAACATTGCCATTAGCTCCATTTTGTACCACTGCAAAAGGCCCAACGCTAAGATCCCCCAAAATGCATTTCTCTGGAGCCATCCTCTACATTAAATTGGGTATGGGCTTCTTGGTGAAAAAGAGGGACATGGAAGTAACAGCAATACACTGTGAAAAATACTGGTAGTATTATAAAAAGTAGTATTACAGAGGGTAGCACCTATGCAGTATGCAGCAGGATGCTCCTTATATAAACAAAATAATCCAAGATCATTAGTTAATACTTACATTCCTTCTTTCAGAAATGTCTTAAGCTAAATAAATTAGGTGATATTGTTTCTTAAATTTGAACAAGCTAAAACTCACCTGGCAATATCTCTGAATTCAGAAGGATCATGAAAAGCCATTAGCTATGATGTAGGAGAGCTTTATAGATGTTGCATCTAGTTTGGAGCTCCACTTTTACTTTTGCTTGGTTTGACATACTACTCCTCCAGCACTCCCCTGCTTTCTAAATTGATTAAATCACTGTGACTGATGGCAAAGGGGTTGGGACAGCAACACAGACATTCATTAGACGGAGTAAAATTCACCAAAGGAACATTTTGTGACACACCAAATACTGCCAACACTGAGCGCATACTAAATTGTGGCGTCAGTTAAAACTTTTTGAGTTGTATTTCTCAAAATTACACCTAGAATAGCCCCACTTCCAGTTGAACAAAAGAAGTTGGGTCTCATAAAAAGCCATTATAGGAATGATAAGAAGTGCAAGAAAAATATATTGATTAGAAAAGCAAGAAACCTCCTCAAACTTGCACAAATTACTGCATAGGAGCACCTGAAGGGCAGACTGTGAGGAAGGACAGCACTGCAGCGTCAGAATTTGTAGCATTCCTTTACCACATTATTCACTAACAGCTGAATAATGCTAAAAGTCAGGGCACAGCCAGGCTATCTGTCATGACACTGTTACAGAGGTTTCAAAAGCCACTCTTCCTCAGCTAGAAGTTGCCATGCCTCAGATGAGAGGCAGCAATTGATTGTATGATGGTTCCTACTTTGCTACGATGCAAATAAAATTGGTTCTGTTAATCTACTGAAGATCAGGACTGTACCCACACTGCAACCAGTGCATCTCCGTGGAGCTGACAGTGGCTGTTTCACAGTCTCTTCAGCCAGGAATACGAATGCTCATCCGACCGTAAAATAGTTTTAGTTAGCATTTACCTAAATTGCATGAGATATAAGAGCAACCTACCTTCCACCGCGCCGGGTAGACTAACGCTATTTTTAACGGCATTGCTCTTACTGTTGTTCTAACTCGCCATACGAATTTAACAGCACAGTTACAGCTACCGCTACTTTAGCTTTGTGTTTAGCTTAACCCGCAGGTTACTTGTTTTGTGGTTTGTTTTCTAGTCAGTCTCATACCCCAGCTCCAGGAGGCAGTTTGTTGAAAGAACGGAAACCGCTGACAGCAGACGCTGCCAGAGACCAGGTATCCATGAGAAACCTCTGCATCTGGGGGGGGCATCCCTGGGGGAAAACTCCTGGGGCAGAAGACATAAGCAGGACTGGAGGCAACATCCCAGAATACTGATGAAGAGACAGCCTGAAGGAACGAGTGTCCAACAACAAGACAGAAATACAGGACTGACAGGGGCAGGGTCATCCAATCAAACTCAGCCACAGTAACAGGCACCACAGAACAATGTGCCATTGAGAGGCCACAGATCGTCCGCTCCCTGTGCCACCACCTATGTGTAATAAAGTCATAGAAAGGTAGGGCTAGGGGGTACATCCGCAGATCATCTAGTGTCCCCTCCCTCCGCCAAGGAAGGATCCCATGCACTCAGACCACATCTGGCAGATGTTTGCCAAACCTTCTCTTAAGACTCCCATGAAGGAGCTGCCATGCCCGGAGAAGCTGAGAGGGACCTAAATCAGTTGGGATAGCGGTGTTTCCACGCAAGCACCCTCTCTCTTAAGCCGGCAGAACTTTGACATGGGTGTCATAGACTCCATTTGCCACAAACACCCAACCAAAAATTCTGGGCTCCAACCCTGAACAACGGGATGAGCTCAGTTTTCAGAAGGCACATTGAGAGATCCTTCAGGGATGTTCAAGTTCTCAACAGTGGCACTTTTCTCCTTTCTTTTTCTGGCAGATGAGAATTCTCTTACAAGTGCCCAGAGATTTCAGAACTCAGCTCCTGTTTTCCAGCAGGAAACTAAACTCTTTGGTTGTTCCCCTTCAAACTCTGAACTGAAGTTTCTCAAAATTTAGCTTTTATTTCATGGGAAATTCCATATTTTTCAATGGAGTTTCATTCTAAAAGGGAAAGGAAAATAGAATTTCCAAATTTTCCCATGGAATAAAAACTTTGAAATTTGTTTCTTTAAGAGAGAATAACTAGGAATTTTCAAGTGTTATTTAGAAATTCAATATTGCTTAATTCATATGTACTGTTCTATTCTTTTGTGATATGCCAGGAACTGACTATAACTCACATTATTTCATAAAACATTTAATTTTATATTCAATTTTGAAAATCATTGACAGTGGTGATTCAATACACACTGAAGGTTTAGGTCTCCTTTCTACTTAAAACTTCTTTCTCTTTGCTGAAAGTTTCATCACGTTTTTACAAAGAGAACACATAGAAAAGATGAAATCAAATTTCAAGCAAAATATGCAATTTCTTTTTGCATCTTTTTATTGTTTTGAAACATTTTCTGAAATGGAAATATGTTTTTAAAATTCTTCGTGAAATTTCTTGAAAAAGAAATTATGTGGGCAAATTTCCACATAGAAAATTCATCAGATTTTTCTGACAAACTCTTTTCCGGCTAATTGCGTTGGGATTTTCATGAGGAGGGCCCCTAAAAACCTCACTGACTCGAATATGGAATTTGGTTTCCTCTGTATACTTCCTTTTGGGATCTTCAGTGTACAGACTTCCCCAGTATGGACTTTTCCTTTAAAAATTAACCTGGTTTCCATTTCCCAAATAAGTAGATCATAACAGACATATATCAGGTTTCAGAAAGTGGTTGCTTTTATTGAAAATACACATCCAGGAAAGCAGGTGCCCCAGCAAGTCTTTTCTACAACAGTTTCAAGTTTCTGCCTCTTGTTTGTTATTTCCAGGCATTTGTTTCAGTGAATGCTGATCAGTAAGAGCTATTTACCTTACTTTCTCCTTACCTTTAGCGGGGTCACCCCTGAGGAACCGCAGCCCATGGGTGACCCACGGCGGGCAGGGACACTAAGAAGCAGCAGAGCAGCAGGAAAACCCAAAGAAGCAAAGAGCAGCCAAAAGAAACAGTTGTGCATGTGGCCCCAGCCCTCCCGTCCTGCCCAGCGCTTTGCTGCAGGGACTGGGGTGGGTCGAGTGTAACCCACGGCAAAAATACAGGGAGGTGAGGCTAGAAAAGAGGGATGATAGGTGTTTGGCTTCTGCTGAGCCCGGGGAAGGGGGAGGAAAGGTGTTTATTGAAGTGCTTATTTGATTCTTTTTGTCCTCCTTTTTCTCAACACCAGAACCCAGATGATCAGAAGTTTGTGTTAATTGGCAATAAATTAGATTAAGTAAAAATTCCCCAACAAGTGCCTGTTTTGCCTGCAACAATCGCCTCAGTCACTTAGGCTTCTCTGCCTGCTTTTGAATTTATGACAAAATAAAAGCAGCCTTATAAGCACAATGACAAAACAAGTCATAATTTCACAAGTAAACACTCACCACTCTGCTAATAGCACTAATGTGCATGTGTTAAAATGAAGATCCTAGAGCTTTTACAGAAATATATTTCACATCCACCTACTGTAAACAACATCAGACTTTTTACACCATGACAAATCAAAATGCACAGGCTGCTTATTCTTAGAACAAAAAGGTACTGAACATTTCTATCACAGATAATTAAATAAAATAATAGATCTAAGCGCACCATATATTCACATTAAACTATTTTTAAGATTTAAAACAGTCTTTTCTTACGGACAGAGTCCATTTTCCTACCTCTCAGCTTCCTGACTTGGCATTAACTCACGACCAAAGTACCATAACCAACACTAGGAGCTTGGCATACACCTAGTCTGACTGGAGGCACATACACTGCTGAAGTCCGAACGTCCTAAATACCATCT
The DNA here is from genome assembly GCF_000699105.1 of Pygoscelis adeliae. NCBI lineage: Eukaryota > Metazoa > Chordata > Aves > Sphenisciformes > Spheniscidae > Pygoscelis > Pygoscelis adeliae. Next base: position 175,078 of record NW_008825427.1, read on the forward strand.
TCCACTTAAGGGATCCTGATGGTCTAAAGCACGTATTTGGTATGTCAGAAAATCAGGCTGCCACACACTGTCGGATTGAAGACCTTAAAGATTTTCTATCATCTCAGATCATTTTTCACAGAAGGTTGTCATGGGCAGCTATGTACAAACCCGACCAAAGCTGCAGTCTCCAAGGCTGACCACCTGCAACGGATTACATGCTTACAGGAACGAGGCAGGCATAGAGGAGTGAAGGGCGTCAAAATCTCAACCTATAGGGCAGCAAAAAACTACACATTTTATCATAGTTACAAAGTACTGATGCAGGCAGGAACCTAAGGTGTGAAATAGGCCCCATTCCCACCTCCCTCCTGGATATTTTACAAAGGCAGAACCTGTGCGAAGGAATGCTTTAGCTGAAATTTAAAATTGCACAGGTTCCAGGTCTGGATCAAAACAGGATTTCTCCACTGCCTCACAAAGGTCAAAAATGATTCTGCACAAGACAGTTCCTCAAGCTGGAAAATCAGATTTCTTTTCACCACAGGAGCATGAATATGAAGGGAAAAGCCCATCTTCCCTGGCAGATCCAGACAGGAAGAAGGGGAAAGCTATTCAGGCAAGTCACCTCTAAGCACCAGGCTGTAGAGCATGGGGCAGCCAGATGAGAAGTGTCCATGTGCCCAGGTAAATTGGGAAAATGCCTCGGCAGCCATCCTGGTGCGGGTCAGGAGCAATGCCTTGCACTGCTGAGCAGGGAGTCAGGACACGTGCAAGCACGGGGTGCAGCTGGGCACACGGGTCAGCGCAACAGAGGGTCACTTCCATTGACCACTGGTATAAAACCAAACAACCACCCTGGACATCAAGCTTGAGCCTGAGGTGAGGAAACATTCATTCCCATCATGTACACCCATTTGTGACTTTTCCTCCTAACCTGAGCTCATCTAAAAGGAAGAAACTTCAAATCTTAGTTGTCTGTGTCTAGAGAGAAAAGGGGAGGTAGCAAAGAAAAGAAAGCAGGTATTAATATGTCAGAGAAAACTCTTCTACTTTCATACAAACTCCTTTATAAATTTCTTGAAAGAACCTTTTGTCAGTTAAGTGAGGGCTTTCTTACCTTTTTTTACTGTGTTCTCATGTTTGTTTCTTGTGGTTTGGATTGTACAAAATTAAATTCTGCTTCCTCAGCCAGTAAGCAATTAACAGATACCATAAACTGAGTCATGAGGTTTGTATTTTCTCATTCTTGTTATCAACTTGATATCCTCCCTCCCTCCTCCCACTCTCCAGGTTTATGAAGGAGGCCACTATGTGGCAGCCCAGTACCAAAAACAGATGGATGACAGGGTCAGCAGTGTCCCTGTGTGAATTTGTCATGGCACTAAATACATAGGGAGCAAATATTCAACTCTTTTTGCTGTGATCACAGATGCCAGCAGTGAGAGAGGCATGATTACTTGCACCGCTACTGTAGAACACTCCATGCAGGTGCAGTCAAATGCTGTGTTAAGGATCTTCTCTCTCTCAACCACCTTTCCAGGGAAATACTTCGCAGAATAACAGATTTGACAAAATGGCTTTGTGAAGTTCAACTTAAAATTACCTTTCTCAGTATCATTCCTTTCTTTCAATGTGATATTTCCAAATTGTGCATTCCCCATAATTCAGTATATGATTTTTATATTAGAAAGGTGAGTAATATACTGACTCTTATATAGTCATTAAATAACTTTTAGCACCTTCCACTACTCCCTATGACAAGCACCACAGCTGATATGATGGTAACTTTAAAAAATAAAAAAGTTCACAAAAACCAAAACCTACCATTGTGAAGGAGACTCATGCAGGGAAAACACCAGAATCAGAGTCAGACAGAATATTAGCATAATAGTTCAACTAAAAGACCCAAAAGTGTACCTGTGTATTCTCATTTCTGAAGTCTGAATGACGATTTCCTTTTGGAAAATTCTAAAAGAAGTGTCCAGAGACCTCCAAATCCGGGTGCCCTGCATCATAACTCCCTCTATATCCTGTACAAATAAGCAAGTCTACGAAAATAGGGCTTTTTTTCTCATTGTAAATATGCCCTGACATGACTTTAGCCTCTTCAGCTGTGATCTCATCTTACCTAGCAAGCTGAGTAGATCTACACATCTGGTCATTATTTTGATGGAGACAGCCAAGGAAAACATTGGCTTGTACCACAGCTGTGTGGCTGATTCAGTAAATGGCACTCTTTCTTCTGACTCAGCACTGAGTCACTGGTGGGGCTCAGCGCTATGGGGCATAGTATTTCCGAAGGAGCCGTATTTCCGCTAAAATACAAACTAAGATCCAGCTGAGGGCTAAACACAGTTCTTGCCAGCCAGGACAATGAGCACAACAGCTTTCCACGTGTAAAATTTCAGAAAGGCAAAGAGTATTTTGTTTGCTGCTCAACATAGAAATAAGATGATTTCATCCAATTATGAAAAATAAAACCTTCCCATCAAGCAGTAGCACTGTTCCCTTCACATCAAGCAGTAGCACTGTTCTGCCTTCCCAGGGGATCAGCCTCCTCACCACATACACACACTGAGAATTAGACCTCTAGACTTACTCCTCCCACCCCCATTTGCCTTACCAAGTAGAGCCGTATACAGGCCATATGCTCCACCACAGCTCCTCTTCTGTCGCTGCAGAACGGAGCTGGAAGCACTGGATGCATGGCCCTAACTGATGGCATTCAGGTACAGAGGAAGGCACCACCATGTAAGCCCAGTTCTCCTCTAGAAAAGCCTACGGCCACAGTAATGGGGCATGATCTGATGTGAGGGTAACAGTAGGAAATGCTGCAGAGTCTCCACAGCTCACTCAACAGTTCAATACTTTCCTGCCTTACCACACATTTTTATTCTCACAGAGAGTTTCCCGATGAAGTACAGGGTAGAAAGGTCTCCATCTATAAACCCCTGCAAGAGTTCATCTCTGTTTAACAGCATGTGTGAAAAATGCATTTTTTTGTTGGAGTTAGATTCCCAAACACTGAATAGTACACCAGGCCCTGGCCTTTGTCCATTATACATGCCAGGACACCACAGGAGAAATTGCTTCAGCTGTTTTCTGGTGCCCAGGGCCAGATGCTCCATTTCTGCCCTGATTTCACCTAAACCCTCCCATGTGCTCTCCTCTGGAACATGCAGCAGAAGATCTGGTGGGGCTGGCCATGGGCCACGCTGCCCCACTCAGCCCCAGACCCTCCTTCTTTTCGCCACTGCTCTGTCCCTCCTGTGGTGGGAACAGTCCATCACCAGCACATGCTGCCCATCCTGGCACCACAGCAGCTTGTCCACTAGCCTCTGAAACACTGACAGGTCTCTGGGTGGTCCCCAAGAAAGCATAGCCCACAGGCTGCAGAAAGTGCAGTCAGTGCTCGGGACTCTTGTGACCTGAGCACAGGTACCAATAACTGACTCTTAAATCCAGAGCAGATACCCAATTCCTCAAGTCTTCCAGCTATAGGTACCATGGTATCCAGCATACAATCAGCAGGTTGTTTTAAAAGAATAAATTCCACAGGGAAATGGACAGGACTCACAGCTATCACATTAATTTATTGAAACTATGAAAAGATGAAGATGGTACAGATGTTCTCACCACAGCTGGCTTCTGCTTTGTCTGATGGCCCATTTCCACACAGCCTTCCCCCGCAAAGTAGGGAAGTATTCTGATGGTCTGCTTATTCCAGTGCTAGCTTTAGGTTGACAGATAACCACGCAAAAGTCTTTAAGGAGACTTCTAGGTCATTCACGGGCCCCATTTTAGAGGTCTGGTGTGGTTGCTTAACTGTATGCTAGATTGTCATATATTTACATATATTTACAAAGTGCATGTGGCTTTCTCACCAATGCAGCTAGGATTGACTGGAAAGCACGCTCACGAATCTCCAATTTTAACTCAGTAAAACATTTTTCCGTAGGAAAATGCCAATTCCTGAAAAATATGCACATATATTCTGCAGGAACAGATTGATTGAATCAAATCTCCTAACAGCGACCAGACACACTTCCTAGGGAAACCTGCCTGGTTTCCTGCTAGCTTGCTGGCCTCCCTGGAAGCCTCCCTGGTGAGCAGCATGTCTGGGCTCGTGGGCTCCCTGCTGTGATCGTCATGGGGAGCCCTGTCCTTTCCTATTTAAAATGTTGAAATAAAATCTTTCTTCTGTTAATTAAATGAAATTTCATATTCCTGCTCTGTGGGAAGTGAAAAATTTCAAGATATTTAATTTCAATACAGAAGGAATGTGAGAGTGGCCATAAACTTGGCCATTTCTCCCACTACTGGAATTTGAGGTTCTGACAAGCCCTTCTTACACATAGTGCTTACTCCATTGCCCACTTCTGGCTGGGTAAAGAGAACTGGTGGAAATCCAAACCTGATAAATTAACATTTGCAAAAAATTAAACTAACCAACTGTTGTGAGTTTAACAACAAACAGGAGTCTAGGTTCCCAGGAGACCAACCGTGGAGAGCAGCTGGCAATAAAACTTGATTGCATGTGGAAGTGGTTAGGAAAACAAAACAAAACAAAAATAAAACTTCTGCACGCAAACTCAAACTTCTATTCTCACCCAGGCCTTGGGGAAAAAAAATCAAGTAGTGAAAAGAACAACTTAATTTTTACACAGCACTTTCCATCTGTGAATCTTAGAAAGTTTAATAAAGGAGGTCCCCTTTTACAAATACAGAAGCACACACAAAAAATAAAAAATAAGGAAGACCAGCAGGCCAGTGACAGGTATATAATCCAAGTTTCCTAGACACAGCCCAGCACCCAACCTTCAAGAGTTTATCAAGGTGAGTTTTAGATTCAGATTCTCAGGGCATAAACCTTTTGCTCTTCTTCATAGTCCGTTGCTGCCTGTGACCCCTGGACTGTTCCGCTCATGCTGCCAACAGGCAGAACTGCCACTGAAGCTAGCAGGATTTTCAAATGCAGCAAGTTTGTTCAGCCAGGCTGATACTAACGTGATCACCTTCTCCCTCCTAAAAGCCAGTTACACGAACTCTTCCTCTTTAGGAACATCTTGTATGGCTGATATCTTCATCCCTCTGGGTGAAGGTGCAATCAAGATACATACTTTTGGTCTTATATTAATTAGCCTGTGCTCCAACCACAGATTTCCTACATAGGGAAATGGCAGTGGTTTGACCTGCTAGAAACTCAGGAGATTCCCTTGATTTCCTGCCTTTTCCATTAAAGGAACAAGTTTTCATGGGCCCTCAGTAACTGGTTCAGAGCACGGCATCTGTCTAGACTGCATACACACACACACACACTCTTACACAGAGGGTTGCCTTTGCCCATCTCAGAGGACAGTCAAAGTCCAGAGACCTCTGCCGTGGATCCTAAGGGAGCGTTTTAGCTGCAGGCATTATAACATCTAGGGCAGCATGAGATAATGTTTTGGCTATCTGATTGTAGCAATTTACACAACAAGCGTATGATTCTTTTGTGGCTGGTGTTAACATTTCAGATTAGGGCTGTAAAGTGTGTCGAGAGAAATGAACTAGACATCTGGTCATACTGTTGGAATTTATGTGGGAAGCAAGAGAAGCATCTGCAAACCACTGAAAAACAAGTTTTAAACATGGAGAAGGGGAAAATAACGTAGTTTAGCAGGCGTGGATGGCAGGTAAGAGGAGGCTGCTCCTCCTGCTACATTGTCCACCATGCTACCTACACCATTGCTAGGCAATGTAAATGCAAGGAGCATTTCCATGTGAAAAGATACAGAGTAATTAGCTAAACCACTTGTGCAGAGAACAGCATGATCAGATTTTGTACGGCAAGAAACAGACTTCCAAAACAGATTAAAACTCCTCCTAAAGACCAAAGCTCTGTCTTGACATAGCCTTGCTACAAGCGTGATGCATACACCCCTCCTTGAAAGGAAGGCATTAGGGTAGGCGTTGAAGGAAAGCTTGGTATCAAAGATGAGCAAATTAATTTCTATCCTGATTTTTTTCTGCGTTAAGAGTCATCGCTTTTTGGGTTTGTTGCTGCCATTTCTTCGATGCAATACTTGGGAAACTGGGAAATAGCTTCTTCTGCAGGAAGAGAACCCAGGTTTTCTTGGTTCCAAGCCAACACGCTAGCTGCCAGATCATAGTGCCTTTCTGCACGGAAGGGTCAGTTACAGGCACAAGAGAAATGTCCCGTTTGAAAACCAAATCAGAGAAGAAACTCAACAGTTACAAATTTTGTTGTTCATTTGTTGGTAATAGGGAGATTTTTGAAGGGAGGAAGATGTATGTAGTGGATTACAGTGACAGCATAGCATTTTTTTTTAATTCTCAGCATATTTAAAAGCTCACAGTTCACACTGCTCACAAAAGTGGCAGCTCCAGCAGCAGAGACATCTTCCAACCCTAGACATTTATTATAGACTTTAGAAGAAAAACTTCTTCCAGTAGAGGACATGATGCCCATTCTAAATTTGTAGCTACCTCTTAAAGGGAAGGAAGGGTTTCCCTGCAGTCCTAAAAAGATGCTTACTGAGGCAGAGCAAATTAACCCAATCATTAAGACCTGTCCTTTGAATGATGCATTATTTTCATCTGCAAGGAAACATCTCCCACCCTGGGGAGTCACAGATCCGAATTCTTCCTTTTGAACTTAAGGCTCGACATGGACACCTTTCTCACAAAATGAACTTGCAGATTAGATAGGCAATACTAATAATTCTTAGACAGAGAAAGGAACTGAACCTAAAATTTCTAGCACCTGCAGGAGTGCTTTGAGTATTGGGCAATCAACTCAAGCAAAAGCAGACAGTAGCCATGAACTCATAATGCCTGATCAAACTGAGTGCCAAAAAAAAAGGTAGGCAGTGGAACACCTTGTCTTGCAATTTCCAGTGAAATTCCAATTTCCCCAATGCAAAAAGCGAGCGCTTGCAAAACTTAACGTAAGAATCCTTTGAACCTCCATACTTTATGGGAGTTCCTGAGTTAGGAGCAGCTGAGTTTTGCAGATTTAAAACTTTGGGCTTTGACTACATAAGGTACAGTTAAATACTTCTCATTGCTACTATTATAGTGAGCATATTCCACCAGTTAATAAGGTAACAAACTTCGAAATGTAGGCATATGGGCAGCATGGGAATTCAAGTGAACTCATGTGTTCCTGAGGGATGGAACAGCCTCATGCCATCAAAGGTGAAAATTGTTAATGACTAGAAGCCCAACATCTGTTACACCACCTTATGAACTTTCATGTGAAAACATACTCCATATGAAACCCTGGTAGGAAGCATGGCCTCATGAGCTCTACTCAGGCTGACAGGACGCCCTGACCATCTCTGCCTGGCACCATGCCCAGCCTCCGATTTCACCTATCAAATGAAGTAGGGGTGCACAGTACTTCGTGATGGTGTCAGGTTGGTATTTTACTGGAATCTTGTACTTTTCCTGCTTTTAGACTACATCATTATTTAATATTGATTTATATTTTACTCTTTTTCCTTTAACAGTAGAAAGCTTAGCTAACGAGACTGTTGCTGAGACTTATTTTCCTTTATCATCACTTGGGAACCTCTGTTTTATAAAAGACAGATATTTGTTAAGAAAAAAATGAGCTGTTTTGAATTTCAACAGTGTTCACTGTGATAACAATAGTCAAAAACTCCAACAACAAGCAGAAACAGAAGATCCCTCTCACCCTGAAAAATTTATATCCAATTTGCAACAGTTTTTCTTCCAAGACTTCTACTTATCTCCAACAAACTAAATCTTAGTAAGAAAAGGTGACAGGAACTACAACATAGCTCTGAAATGTCAAGTATAAGCATAACAGTTACAAGACGCAAGTGATTCCACTTGGAATTTTTCTGGATACACTTTTTAACATATAAAGAAAACATTACAAACCCATTGTCCTCATTAGAAAGGACTCTGCCTCACATCCCTTTGTATTCTAGGAACAGAAACTGTTGAAACTTGCACACTCTGATGCCCTAATGAGGCTTAAGACAGAGGCCGTTCCTCCAGCTAAGGTGGCTGTATTGATGAGGGTGTGTAGATACCTACAGTAAAAGGATGTGAAATACACAACCATGCTTCCAAGCATGGGTCTGGTTGGAGACAGAGGCTTTCAGAAGCTCTGCCAGCACTGAAAGTGCAAACTATTTAGTACATTCACTGAAAGTGCTGGCAGAAGGGACAGGATGCGGAATTAAAGGTGGAAGAGAAAGGCATGGAGAGGAAGGTGAGGGGGGAAATGTACAGGACAGTGCAAGCACTAAGTCAGAGGAGCTCTGAAGATAATGAAGGAAACACTACGTTGTCTACAGAGAGCCAGGGAGAAGGGCTCCTTTTTCTGAATGTGTGTGAGTGAGTGCCTCTTCACAACTGCCATGCAGCCTGAAGGCTTCACCCTACATTATTAGTATGGGAAAATGAATTAAAACTTTCACAGATTTGTTGTTTGAAAACCTTTCATGACTTTTTAACAGAGTTAGAAACACTGGCACAGTCCGAGTGAATCAGTGCAGCCCCACCAGTGCCAGGCAGTTGTATAAATGTGCCTACCTCCCTCAAGAAAGAAGAAACCACACGTACATAACTCCGCTGGTTAAAAAAAGAAAAATACCATACTCCTAATTAGTTCAAAAAATATGCAAA
>NW_008825427.1:183768-192312 GCF_000699105.1 Pygoscelis adeliae
ATTTGCATGGATAAATTTTATCTTGATTGTATATTCATTAAAGAAATGCTGTGGGTGTTGTTCACCTGACTCAGTATAGACCGTTCCGTTTATGCTATCGTCCATGAACTACTTTACGATGCACTGAGAGAAACAGGCACCTCTAGGGTACAACTTCTCTCCTCCTAATGCAGAGAGCTAAAGCATGTCAGATAAATCACACCCTGAAATGCCTGTTTCTCTCCACCGACTTAATTGGAGCCCAGGGAGATGAGCTCAGATAAAGATATCCTCTGCAAATGTCTGAAGACATGAAGAATATGCAAGATGATTCCTGCCTTAGCTAAAGGCTTCAGGAGACCACAACAAACCAACTGTTGGTTTAAAATAGAAATGTCACACTTCAAGGCAGGAGCTACACCAATAATCCAATGAGGCAGAGTTACCAAAGTATTTAGTACATTCATAGGGCACAGTTCCTCCTGCTCCGCAAGTAATCCCGAAGGCTTTTGACCAGACTGCCTGTGTGGCAATGGGTTGGATGACTCCTGGTGGATACACCACATCCTGTCACTGGTCAGGAACAAATCTGAGGACTTCCAAGTCCCTTGAGGACAAATTACTCAGAGAAAAGTCTTGAAGGGTTTTGTTATTATTTAAAGTATAAATGCCTTAAAATAGCATGACCAGGAAGGGTGTATTCAGGGAGTTGCCATCTGACAGATGTTGGTAGTTAAGAAAAACTCTTGAATCTAGCCCAAAGACCGACTGACTGAAATAGGCTTGACACCCAGATCTAACCAGTGAAACAAATGCCCAATCTCTCCATCCTCTGGTGCCTGGGTGCCAGATGTCTCAGCGTCTAGTCAACAGCAGAGAGGCCACAAAGTACTTCCTCGCCGTTACAAACAAAACCCAGTCCTGGCATGTGTCAGTTAATAAATGTGCCTTTCAGTGCTTAACGTTGCGGTTCCCAAAACAGCCCAAGCAGCAGGAAAGGAGAATTAGTGTCTTTCCAGAAAGGACACAGCAGTGAGTCACAATCTCAGCACTGCTGTGAGTCACTTTGACAGTGCTGCTGACTGGCTCGGCTACGAACATAAAATGACAAAACATTCCCTTTGCATTAGAGATCATGGGCAAATCCCCAAATCCAGATTAGAAGATGTCTGCGGTCCAACTCTGTATCCAGACAGGAACCTCCCCTCTGCTTCTGCTCATTTTCATGACGATAGGAAGTAGAGAGGAGCTGAAAGCTGAGACAACTGGATCACAGCTATCTTTGCAGCTCTGCCCCATCACCCACTGAAGCAATGAGCTACACCAAAATCCTGACTTTTTACTTACTGCAGTACGTGCTGCTTCCCAAGATACAGCCTGTGGTTTACAAAGAGTCTGCTTAAGTTAGTATCATGCTGTGAAATCTGTTGTCTGCATTTTCACCAAACAAAAGTTGTCCACGGCACAGGCCCTACGTGCAGTTAAGCATAGAAGGGAAGAGATGAAATTTGCACCACCGGCACATGACCAGGCAGTTAGAGCAGTGAAGAGGGCAGTGGTCGCGCCCTCCAAACACCACAGGTATAGTCCTGCTAGGACTGCTGCTAATGCCATCCACTGCCACCGACCCTGGCACAAGAGCTTCTGCTCTGCCCTTGTAAGAAGAGCACGTGTGTCTACTTGAATGAGGCTTTCTTTCTCTCACCGGCTCTGTTCTCTTAACATGAACTTCAGCAAAGCCCTTGGCAGTCATCCCTCCGCCTCACAGGGAGGAGCAAGGTGTCCATGGCCTGGGGCAGGACAACCCTCCTCAGGCACAGGGTTCACAGGGAACAGGCAGGAGATTTTTGTTGCCTTCCACCAGGCAGCAAAAGTCATCCTCATTAGGACAAATATCTAATAAATATCATTTTGCCTAATCTAGGTCAAAACATCATGCCTTGGTTGGAGTCGCTGTCTTCCCTGATCAGAGGTTGCACCTTCACTGGAAAGCCTTCAGTTTTCAGGTAGCAATGTCACATAACTTAAGCCCTGAGCTTAACTGGTAAGATGATCCCAGAAAAAGGCAATCCTAAAGACACTGTCTGCTGAGCCAACCAGACCATTCATCCCCAGCCTTTCCTCTCACTTGTATCAGAGTGAAGTGAAGCAAAGTAGATAAACCCAGAGGTTTCCCAAACCCACTGCAACAGTGAAATGTGAAATGAGTCCTGCAGGCAAATCTGAACCCTCGCATTAAGGCACCTCTGGTGTTTCTGGGAGGCTTTTACGTATAGATAAAGTAGCAGGTCACAGCTTAAAGAAACCACAGTAGTTCATGGCATGATATAATTCAATAGTATTCTGGCATTTAGATGGTGACTAAAAAGCATTTCATTATACGAAATCCTCAAATCACAAACACTACCTCACACTTTCAGATTACTTATTTTAGCGAGTGAGTAAAACTGAGCAGGGAACAAATCATTCTCACTAGTAAGAGACTTACCTGGATGCCTTATCCAGTTACTTCAGGATGTCTACAATTTGAAACTCTGTTCATCGCATCTCAAAGTCAAATTCCCTTGGAAGAGGAAGGAAAAGCATGCATGCAAGAAAAAACATATATCTAGAAAACAAAGGTTTTAATTCAGATTGTGCATGAGTTGCATTTTCCAGCTGTTCCTGTCAGTATTTTGCTGCCAGAAAGCCATAATTCTTTGACTCCACTTCTGAAATTATTTTTTAATATAGAGTTTATGGAAAAGACAAAAGAAAGAGCTGCTAAAACCTTTTCTTTACTATTTAATTTTCGGTAAGGTACATAACAGTTCAGACAAAGTGGTATCCAAGCAACAGGTTTGAACGGGGCAAAGTCTTAAAAGATTGTTCAGTCAATTATCTTAGCCTGAACATGCTGTTAACTGGCATAATTGCCTTTGATGCAAAACACACTTTTCTTCTTATAGTTATAAATAATCACAGTATATGCAAAAGCTATATTAATAATGAAGAATACCATCTCCTGGAGTATTATTCTCACATCCAGCACACGCTCACATACATTTTCTCCACTAGCCAGAGCATCATATCTCAGAGTAACTAAAAGCTGCCACCTTGAAGCAATATATTCTTTTGATTTTCAGTTAACTATAGCCAGCAAAGTGATATCTCTTCTGCATTCATAACATACTTAATGTCAGATCTATCTGTCTCAAAGGACTAAAAATAATTTTTCACTGTTTTATTCCCTTAGCTCCATTGAACTAACGTAGCTGAAAGATAGTGAGTGGGATTCTATATAGGCATTATTAAAGAAACAATGAGTAACGTAACACCATACTACAGAATCTTTTTGATCAGAATATATGTTAACCATGGACTAAGTGTTCCCCTGTGATCGCTGAGTCAAGGTTTGGGGTGATGATTCATAAGCCAGAAAGAATACGGTTCGACTTTCAGAGTTTCCATAGTTGGCAGATAGTAAAAAGAAATCTTTCTATTCCTGCAATGAATATATTTGATGGAAAGACAGCAAATGGATAATCTTAGAATGCTGTATCTGCAGAACTGGGCAACAGTCCTGGAAATACTCATATTTAACAAGCACAATGCTCTTCACACATGTAAAATGGTGTGTGTGCGTATGTACTTGGAGCATTAAGCTTTGGTTCAAAAACCAGAACTGCACCTTATGACATGACAACCCTCCTTCAAAACTACCGTAGACGAGGCTGTTTTCCATACAGAATTAAAAATGAAAAGACTTCTCCCAGAGGAAGATATCTGGCAGCGTAGAAGCGAGCTGCTAGAAGACGTGTTACCAGGCAGCAGGAGAGCATCAGCAGGGAGATACAGCTATCAACCTTCTCTCCCTAATCCAGAGCTACTCTGGCAGAACCTGAGCCTTCACTTTGGCAAACCAACTCTTTGGGCACAGTTTATGAAAGCACAGAAATGAAGAAGGGCATATGGCATCTGCCTGGTTCCTAGCAGAATTTCTCAACTCAAACCTCTTCCCGCCTGCACTGCCCTGTGCCAGACAGATCCTGGGTACAATGTGCTGATGGGGAGACACTTCTCCATTGCTCCCAGCCTGCAGACAAGCCCATGCAGGTCAGGGCAGGAGCACACCGCAGAGTCTTGGCAACCCCTCCATCTCAAACTGGCCATTTGGCACCGAGTGATCCAATACACCTCCCTGGTGATTCCACCAATCCTTTGTGAAGGGGGCAGTTGAAAAGTCACCTTTTGTCTTAAATAGGAGACAAAATTTTGTGTCTGTCATATCAATATGTGAAGCATAAGGAATGAATTACACTTGGAAATGAATACAGAGAATTGAAATGATGGTGGGCCAGCCTTGCAGCTACTTCTCACCCTGGTTTGGCTCCAAGGTGATTTTTGTTTTCCACTCAGCTAGTTCAAGTCAACCTAAGCCTCAGGACAATTCATGTAGCTCCCAGAGCTGGGAACCAATTTGTGTGGCAAGCCTCTTCTTTTGGAATAGGCTTTCCAGATAAAGGTTCTTTAATGTGGCATGAAAGATTTCCTTCAATCCTCCATTCTTACTTTAAATGGACCTTTTCAATAACTCTCAAATCTGATACTTGACTTAAAGAGGAAAACACCTTGAAATGTTCCCTGGCGTAAAAACTCTGCCTGTGACAGTTTTGATCATTATTCTGTAAAGAATTTTTCAACATGCAAATTCACACATGGAAGATTCAGCAAAGCTTGCCACCACCTTGACCGTAAACAAACCCGTTCAGACAAAGCAAATGTCTTTTCTGGCAGGGAAGGTAGGTAAGGAAGAGTTGCATTACTTGTGTAACGTATATTGAAACCAACCTCCCGAGGCATATCATTGCTCAAATACCCTTTATACAGACACATCAATAAGAAGAAAGAAGACGGGTCATTGTCAGGACTTGATAGAGATGATAAACAATGTTCAAAACAAAGCTGGGGACAACAATGACTTTGCAGTAGGTGACTGCAAAATACAGGTTACTAACAGGGGCTGAGGAGAGGGACCCATTGGTCAGAACCCGTGTAAATAAAGCTATATAGGAATTATAAACTACCTTTGCATGGGATATCAAAAGTTGCAAAAACAAGGAAAGTGTACTTACCAGGTAACAGAGTCCCTTTTACAGTTATCAGCTAAGACACACTCTCAAACAAGATCACACAGAACATATTAAGTGTGTCTGTCCTGCTTGAAGCATATGGGACTGTGTGTTCTGAGGACAAAGAACAGGTCTCAATAAATATCTTGTGGGTACAGTCCAGACACTTTTGTTTTAAAAGTCAGTCTGAAAAATGTTAATACGATTCTTTAGTTTTTCCTGTACATTCAATGGCTGATACACTGCATCTTTTAAATATAGTTTTGCTACCGAGCTCTGCATTGGTAACTGATTTCAGATGCAATTTTTTCTTTGTTGATTACAAAGTCATTTCAAATTAGAGCTCCTGCTTTGAGACTGTGTATTTTGTTGAACCTTAAATTTCATCATTTTTCATACAATTCTGAAAGCAGATACAAAATAATACACAAAGTGGATGCCTCAGAACGAAGCGTAAATGAAGGACAAGACTAACAGCTCTATCCTAAGCCAATAACCAATAAGTAGTTGGCAGGTGCTGTTCGAGCTTGCCACCTACACACACAAAATTTGACAGCAAATGAAAGCCAAGTAATGTACTTGTGTTTAACCCCAAGCCCTCCGAATTCACTGTTGGGACTGACATTTGGGAACAGATTTTCAAAAAACCACTTATTTGGGTGCCTAAATTGGAGCTAGCTTCTTTTACAAAAATGCAGTACACTGAAGTATTCAAGAAGCTCAGCTGTATTTCGCTCAGCTGAAGTGGCACACCAAACTTTCTGTACTAAGAGAAGGAGGTTATAGCAAAGGATTTAGTGTGCAACTGGGATGTAGATGATGCCAGTTCAATTATCTTCTACATCTTAGATATCCTACCTGATTGTGAACAAGCACCTCTATCCTTGAAACAGAGATCACATCCTTAAAATAATACCACCACCTCACAGTAGTGTTGTAAATTAAATATTCACAATATAACATGCAGCTGTCAAAACTATGGCAACAGAGTCAATAAAAGTATTTTATATGAATTCACAAGCTGACCTTCCATAGTCATCCTCCCAACAGATTCTCTGTTTCAGCCTACAAATTCCCTCTTCTTTCTTGCTTTAGATGCCTGCAGTTGATAAAGCTTCCTTGAGGTGCAAGATCTCACACCTTGCTATGCGGGCTTAATGAAGTCTCTTGGGACACCTGGGCTGTGAGAACAATCCAGTCCCAGAGGATATCTCTGGAAGCCCACATCAACCCAGCTCAAACCTCTGTGCGAACATGCTGAGTTACGTCCATTCTTGCGGCTCAGTGCAATACAATGCAGTCACGCAACAGCAAGGCTGAGTTAGTGAAGGAGTGCTATGGGAAACGGGACCCCTCAGGCTTACTAGCCCCACGTGGGGCTGTTTGGGCAGAGAGTCAGAGGAGCAAGCGTACCAGGGCGTGGGGCTCCAATGTACCACTGGCTAGGAGACCCTGCTGGTTTAGACACCTGTAACCAAAATTTTCTCTATCGCCTTCTTTGGCAGAGAATGAACACTTTGCTTACAATAACGGTTATTTCAGAAACCTCTTTATTTCCTAGCTCCACATAAGCCTACACTCTAATTGTACTTCATTTCCTTAATGCAGTGTTAAGTCTTCAGGCACATTTAAAGGCTGGAAAGAACATTAACTGCCTTGTATATATTTTTAGGAGACATTTTGATGTCTTTGTATCTTAGAACTCAGTTGGACTTTTTTTTTCTAGAAACAACTAAGTTGTGAACAAGATTAAAATACGAGTATTAAATCCTTTAAAGCATTTAGATAAGTTTGTGGATAGGCATAGGAGAGTTGTTTGGTTTTTTTGGAGACACAGGGTATTCAAAACTGCTATGGTTTAAAAGCTGAAGAAAACCTTTACTGAGAAAAGGTCACTGGACCTTCACAACCCATCTACAGGTCCAAGGCTAGAACCCACTACTAAAATGATAAAAATATTCTTTGACACCCCCAACACAGTTCAGACCTAAAATTATCTCTTACATATACATTTTAAAATGTCATCATTTATCACTGATTTCCCTCAAATATGGCCAATTAATTCATGTTTGAGAAATAAATCATATTTGAGCAGGGAAGAGATGCAGTAAAACATTAAACAAAAGCCATAATTGAAAATCTGACAAGTTCAACACAAAACACTTTTAATACATTTTGTTCAGATTTGGTAAAGCACAGCCTCTTTCTCTGCAGAGCTACAAAGCTATGGATGAGCTTACAAGAAACTTAAGGGGCCAAGCCCACAAATCATTACTCAAGCATTAGTCCCTGCAATGCAAACATTCCTGTTCCTTTTAACGGTTTTCATAATGTGAATAAGAATTACTTTCAGAAAACAGACTCTGTCAGGATGAATTGATACTAAATGGGAGTTTAGGTAAAGAAATGCTATTACAGCTCCATAACACAACCAAGTTGCAATGAATACCACCAGATCTTTACACTTCTCTGGAAAATACAGAGGAGCACAGCTCTCCAGCAGCAGCCTACAAGACCCATGAAGTACCAGCAGATGGTGCTATGAAGGCAGGCAGGTTTAAAATAAAAATCAGCTTTTATGAATGTAAATTTGACAAGCACCAACCAGAAAATATCTTCAGTAAAGATATCACAGTAATATAATAACTTATTCCTTCCTTCAGAGAAGAATACAGCACAATAAAGGGGCAATTTCCTGCCTAACTCATCTGCTTTCAGGTGATGCTGCTTTCATTGTAATAGTACTGCTTTGTTTCAAGAGCACAAGTGCCAGTAATCATACAGTGATCTCCTCGTTACCCATCAATATGTCTTGAAGGCATCATTCCTTCTTGATATTTCACAGATTTGCCTTGAAGGCAAGAACAGTTCAAGTCATTCATCTATGAAACCAAAGACATTCTCAGTGTTGTTAGAAATGGTGAAGAATTTGGATACGTGATTATTCCAGTGGCTCCTCTTTTCCTTTTACTTGGCAGCATAAAATAGTACTGACTGAATAAATCTTACGTTTGATTTTTTTTATATTCTCTATTTAACAGTTTCCAGAGTAGGACTCCTCCTCACAGCAGGGTTTCAGCATGTACAGGTGCAGTCACACAGCTACAGAAGCATGAAGCACAACCTAAAATGAGATTGCAACACTGGAAAGCAGGAGTGGGATCACTAGCAGAAGAAATTGGCAATAAACCAAATCAAGCTATTTAATTTCATTTATAGCAGGTAAGAGAATTAGTGGTATATTAATCTAATAAGTATAGCATGAGTTTTACATGATCAGGATTGCTATGAAAAATGACTGGATTAAAATGTGGGCCACAGCTCTAGATGCTCCCCTCACAGAACGAAAGCACTTCTACCTAATGATAATAATAATTTCTTTTAACTTCTGTCTTCACAAACTTCTACCTATGAAGCTTCATAAGCTGCTACATGAGCTTTTACCTTCTACTCT
>NW_008825427.1:192323-221238 GCF_000699105.1 Pygoscelis adeliae
GGAATAACTAACTTTTAACCATGCTGTTCTCCCAGAGCAGAAGGGCTGCTCCAGTAGCCTGAGAATCTTCAGGACTCTGCTTTTTCTGTGTTTTTGTCTAAAAAAAAACTTTTCTCTGGCTTTCTGGCACCAGGTAGAGAGGAACCAGGGCCCAGCATGCTACCTCTGACCTACCACCTACGAGCCCTGGGTCCTGGAAGCCCCCAAACAGGCAAGGCGATCTGTCTCCTAACTCAGAGTAGAGGAGGGATCCCCACCACGTGAGCCACACCAGGATGCACAACGGGGACATGCCAGGGCGAGCCAATGTGCTCTGGCTGGCCTTGGCAGACTTACTGATCCAATGCAGAAAAAAACCAGCCACCTATTGCTAAAATGTAGCTATTTGGTATATGTTTCTACATTTATTTATTTACAGAAGTTTATTTCATAACATAGAATCATAGAATAGAATCATAGAATCATTAAGGTTGGAAGAGACCTCCAAGATCATCGAGTCCAACCGTCAACCCAACACCACCATGCCCACTAAACCATGTCCCTAAGCGCCTCATCTACACGTCTTTTAAATACTTCCAGGGATAGGGACTCAACCACTTCCCTGGGCAGCCTGTTCCAATGTTTAACCACTCTTTCAGTAAAGAAATTTTTCCTCACATCCAATCTAAACCTCCCCTGGCACAACTTGAGGCCATTTCCTCTCGTCCTTTCGCCAGTTACTTGGGAGAAGAGACCGACACCCACCTCGCTACAACCTCCTTTTAGGTAGTTGTAGAGAGCAATGAGGTCTCCCCTCAGCCTCCTTTTCTCCAGGCTAAACAACCCCAGCTCCCTCAGCCGCTCCTCATAAGGCTTGTTCTCCAGACCCCTCACCAGCCTCGTTGCCCTTCTCTGGACACGTTCCAACATCTCAACATCCTTCTTGTAGTGAGGGGCCCAAAACTGAACACAGTATTCAAGGTGCGGCCGCACCAGTGCCGAGTACAGGGGCACTATCACTTCCCTGCTCCTGCTGGCCACACTATTTCTGATACAGGCCAGGATGCCGTTGGCCTTCTTAGCCGCCTGGGCACACTGCCGGCTCATGTTCAGCCGGCTGTCGACCAACACCCCCAGGTCCTTTTCCGCCAGGCAGCTTTCCAGCCACTCTTCCCCAAGCCTGTAGCGCTGCATGAGGTTGTTGTGGCCGAAGTGCAGGACCCGGCACTTGGCCTTGTAACATGTTTGCTAAACGAAGAGCCAAATCTCCCTACAACATAAAATGCAGTATGTGCTTCTGTCTTTGGCTTAGGAAACATGTCAGCTTTAATTAAGTATTTAATCATGAGGTGCCTCTCTGAGGACTTAGAAGACCTGAGTTTCCTGGCCCAGCTCAGGTTTTGGGTCCATGACGAGACGTCCCAGCTGGCAGCGGGGGGATGTATCAGCAGCAGAGGGGAAGGAAGGGCAGCGCAGAGCCCCACTGACCAGGGGCAGCATTGCTGGGCTGCAGTAGCAGGGGCAGATGGGGCTGTGGTGAAAGAGAGGAGTGAGGAAGGTCTGAGCTGCTGGTACCCGAGGCAGAGCTGCTGAGGGGGTGTCTGAGAAGAGGGGTGGAGGAAGGGGAGAAGGATGGGAAAGAGAAGGAGAACACAGCATCCTGGATGGGTGCAATCTGGGAATAACTGGAAACCAGTAACTCCCAACACCACACCACTAACCCTAATTAACACCCCTGGACATGAAAGACTTAATTAGCGTAGAGTATGAGCTTGACACTCTTGTGTTGGTTTGGATAAGCTCAGACCATCACAGTGCACAGGAGCAGGATTTCAGTCTCACCAACTGCCAACCCGGTAGATTTCATCAGCACTAGATCTTTTTAAGCTAGTCTGTGTACATATGTGAGGAAGTGGGCAACATTTTTCCTCACTAATCGAAAAGCCCGTCCTTTTCCTGTCCATTTTGAGACACAGGTTAGACCAGCTTTCAGGACATACATTACGAAGCTGTTCATCTGCACGAACGGATTTCCCCCTGCACATTTTAGTATCAGTCGCTAGCCAGCTACTTTACATCAAGGTTTTTCTTCAGTAACTAGTTTCACAATGAGAATATTCAAGCTTAAATTCTTCTCTTGCCCCAGCATTTAGCTCCAGGCAGAGGAAGGGCTGCAGTGGCAGGCAGCAGCTGCAAAGCAGGCACCATTCAGTGGGGATGCTTTGAGCATGGCACAAATCATGCCACCTCAGATGGCAGCATGACTGATGCCCTCCGGGCTCCGGATCCAGGTTAGGCCCACCACTTGCATCCCACACTGGGTCACAGAGCAGCAAAGAGGCCACGGCGGATGGGTGGGATACAAGCGGGGAGGATAGGGAGTGAAGTTGTGGCTGGATGGGTGAGACAGCTGTGCAAACGAAAGACCCGCTTATTATGAATTAGTAAGCAAGCCCATTCAAGTTAGTGGGCAAATGCATTCTCCTGTTGCAATCGGACCTCCCAGTTGCAGTGCAAACACGTTCTGTCCATCATTCATTCAGCAGTGGGTCATATGCTGTCTCGACAACACTTCTAACTGGAGAGGGGATCTCACTTTAGCTCCCAAAGATTTGGGGGAAGTTCTAATGTGGGCCTGAACTCTGCTGCTTACCCCTGACTCCACACTAGGTCAAATCAAGGCACAAGCGCCAGATACTAGACGTATTTCAAGTCAGAATCAATTTCTTTTTTCTTTTTCTTTTTCATATAGGGACCATCTCTGGTTTCGACAGAAGAGTTTACTAGCACTGTTTCAGTTCAGTCTTACAATTTAGTTCCTATTCACATTAAATACTTGTACCTTCTCTCTTTATTGATTTATGATCAATACGAGAGAAGCAGAGAACAACCACACACCTCACTCATTCCAGCAGAACACACATTTATTTGCTGTATCGATAGAACAATTCATTTGTTGGTTTAGCACTCATTAGTTCCTATGATCTCCCCCTCATCATTAAACTTTTCTCTCATGCCTTGCTTGATTTTAGTGGGAGCTTAAATCAATAAAGGACTGTGAACTCTAAGCCAGGTCTGTTTTCACTAAAATTTTTTTTTGAGTCTTGCCTGTAAAATATTTCTATCTGTTTCAAAGTGAAACGTCCAAAATTATAATGAGGTGGTTTCCTCCTAGTGAAACACTGGTTTCCCACCAATTTCTTTAAGATTTGCATGCAATCTGAAAATTCACCTTGCTAAATATCTTTGTCAATCCCAAACCTTTCATTACCTTGACAAAGAAAATACATGATATTGACACTGTTCCTGGATTAATATTTCCATCATCTCCACTGCAGTTAATTGTCTACATTTGTTTCTCTTGGAATAGTGGCTAGAGACAATAGGTCAGGTGTAACGTTGTGTATGTTAGATATTATCTTAACTGGAACTGATGCAATAAATTGACATTTACTTTCTGCCTCAGTTTCTTGGATGTGGGCATTTGTTTGGGTAAGAGATCAGCCTCAGGGTCTTAATAGGTACATTTTCCCCGCATGAATAATCTTTAACCTCCTCATGTATAGCAGGAAAGTATTCTCTTGTTCCACTAGAACATTCTACCTTTAGTCTTATTTTATTTTCAGTCCTCCACAACAGCATTACTAATGGCATCTACCAGTACGACAGATCCCTCCAGCACAAAACCTAACACTTTTCCTAGGACATTATACAGAATATGATGGGTTTAATTCCTCTTCTTACCACACCAAAAACAAAAACCCTGAAGTGCGAGCAGCAGGCAACGGATTTAGAAAGTTTGCTCAGTGAACAAGGGGAGCATTTTGCAGCTAAGGGTCTCAAAACATAAAATAAGTTTCATAGGAGCCTTGCTGAGATAGGGTTATGTGAGGTTTATTTAATTAAGGTTTAGTTGATAAATGAGAATAATGTTTGGGGTTTGGAGAGGAAATCATGACAGTGACAGACAAGTATATTTCTCATTCATTAAGTGAATTTTGTGGTGTTTCTGAAGCAGACTTTTATAATAAGCTGTGAAGACAGCCATGGATAAGCTTTTTCAAACCAGACAATGTCAAAAAACCTGCAACCATATTATGTCAAATGGTAATTGATTTCGTATCGACTAGCGGTGTCACAAATTTGTATCAAGGGACGAAGGAGCAAAACACACCACAAAGGCAAAAGGGAGCAATTGTGTGGAAAACAAGTGACAGGATTGTTGAACCAACTCTACCTGATATTGCATGGGAAGATGACTTGCCATTCAGGCAGAAAATATATGCCAAAAAAATTCTTAAACTAGGCAGTTAGTTAATACACTCAAGTCCACAGATGTTTTAATCAAGTGCAGCCTAGATGATTAAAACTGTAACTGTTTGCTATCCTGAGTAAAAGACATCAAAATAAATCTTCAGCATTAAATCCTGACATGAATATGGACCTTCTAACAAGGCAAAACTTTACAATAAAATTAGCACAGGCATTTCTCAATAACTCAATTAGTTTAAAGAAATGTATGGTTTTCCACAGATCACCAACAATCTATCTCTTTTAGGAGCTAAAAACCCCTTTACATTTACCACTAAAAACTTAAGCTTTGTATACATCAGGCAATACACAGATTCCAATATTTCTATTGCCGTAGAATATTACCAGATGACTAACAAAATGCATGTTGCTCTTCATGTTTATAAGCATACAAATAGATAAATGGATACCAGCTTATTTTTAAAAAATGTTTAGGGACATTTGAAAATGTTTTTGACCATTTCATGTGATGATAAGTTGTGTCATCTTCATCTATACTTACACTACATGGTATGCCTGCTTGCACACCCCTTATGTAAACTGGGAACACCTCCAAGAGGGAAAACTTATCTTGTAAATAAATAACAGATCTCTCTCCCCTCTCTCTCCAACATCTCTGTTGGTACTACCTGGGGAAAGCCTGTGCCTACTAGGAACGAATCTACAAATCCACCTGGGAGCCCCCCTTTCCCTTCCAGCACATCCCACGGTAGGGGGAGCCCACACCTCTGCATCGAAAGGCACTGTCCTAGTCCTGCAAACACCACGGAGGAGCTGGAGGAGATGGGAGCATCATCTCACTGACCCAGGTCGGTGAAAGAAACTGTGGCTTTCCAAAGCCTTTTGGAAAGTGGAAAGCCTTTGGGAGAGTGGAAATGGAAGGGAAGATCGGGTCCTATTGCGTGGTGCAGGCAGAGTGGGTCTGCCTGATGTCTGTCTTGGCGGCCTGAATAGTCCTGGGAGATTCATGCCACGACCCCTTAAAATGGAAGTGTAGGTCCAGTGAGCTGCCCTGCAAATAGATTGAAACTGTTTGGCTAAGGTTGCATGGTGGAGGAAATAAAGAGCTTCTCATTTGCCCAGGAAAAAGGACCCAGGAATCTCAGTAGACTACAGAGGGGGTTAAAAACTGGGGTAATGAAAGAGGGAAAGTTAAATGTCCCAACCTGCAGGGAGCACACACGGCTATGTTAGTGCTGTCGAGTCAGTCAAGGGCTCCCACTAGCGTTATTCTTTATTTCAGTTCCATCACTTGAAAAAGGAGCTAAAAGTAGGGGATTATTAAAGAGAAGAAAAAGTACGGTAAGAAAAAGCAGCTGTCATAACAGCTAGGCTCATGGATACTTTCACACTTGATTAATCAGTTTCAAACCTGATCCATGCTGTTAGTTCCTCAAAGCTTATACAACCTGGAAAGTTCTTGTTGAAAATAATCAGATGCCATTGTCAGCACCTAATGAAGAAATGCAACACTGTGAAAAACTATCAGCAACATCCGTGTTAGCCGCCATCTTCAGAACAGGCACTCTGGAGAAGGATAGAGGTTGAGGTGATCTGTCACCGCTGTCTGTGGCTCCTTCTAGGGGCAACCATGAGCATGCTACGCCTGGTCCTCAAAATACGTGGTGTTGGGATACAGAAAGGATCTGAAGCCAAGGGGAAATCTGTCTGGCTAAAAACATTTAAGGGCGGACGGGGGGGTTCAAATCAAAGCTGCAAGTTGAAGATCCTGCTCTTAAAAACAAATCATGCAGATTTGGATGTCGGATCGGGCAATAGCAGGTAACATTAGAAAGTGAAAGTCTTGGGAGCAGTGCTAAAGCTGACACATCTGGAAGCAGATATTTCCGTAACTGACTATTTAGGATGGTTTGTATTAGACAGTCAGCAATTTGCACTGCTTAATAATAACAAATACTTACTTTTTGCCAGATATTTTTGTGTAACACTGAGCATTTCTAATGTTGGAGCCTTTCTAATGTTCCAGCAAAGTCCACGGTTTTAGAAATATATCTTCTAACACACTGAAGTACATCCCTGCCTTGGATTTTCTTTTCTAGCAAACATGATGAGCATGCACTAATAAGTGCTACTAACTGGGGAACTATGAGCTTCTCAGGTTTTTGGTCTACATGTACAAAAATTGGATATCTAAATAGGAAGGAAACACAGGAAGAAACAGAAGTTTTCACATTTGGACTAGATATAGACATAAGGCACAATTAACATCTTTGTATTTTCATTGAAATCTGCATCTAGTCCGGCAATTTCCAGGCTCACATCCGGCATCCCTTATTAAATAGAGACTTTATATTTGTTCCCTGTGTATCATGAGTGGCTGGCATTGCTTGGGAGAGCAAGCAGACTGCTTTTTGCTCACACTCAGCAGACCACTGAGAAAATTGTAAAGTACCAACTATTTTACATAAAAAAGGCACGGAAAAAAAACCCATGAGGTAACTCCACTAGAACACACAAGAGAGAGATTTCTGACTCTTCATATCTCTTGGCTTACCTAAGAAAAGCACAACCAAATGCACGGCTCAGAGAAAGCTACACAAATCTAGATGAGAGACAAATATTTTGTGTGTAAACATGCTGCAATGACCTACCTAACACATGGTCAATTTTCTGCTTTTTTAAATTAAATTTTTAATTCAGGTTTGTGCACATACATATTTTTGAGTGCATGGTATTCACCAAATATGTTAGGACAAAGTACCTGTGGGACAGCAGTTAGGTAAGAACTAGGGAAGGAGCTGTGCCTTTAAAACCCCAATTCTATTTCTCAGTAAAAAATGGAATTCTACAAATAAGTGTCAGGCCAACATTTACAGTGTTGATTCTGTAGATGCTGCCTCATTCAGTTTTCTATCAGGGACACTAATTTTCAGTTAGGTATTAAAATAATGGAAATTATTTGAAGATGGTTAAAAGACGAGAAGAAAGACGACTTCTGGGCCCCAGGAAATCTACCAGCTCTGCCTGGGGCAACCTTTGGACATGCCAAAATCAGTGGCAAACCTTTGATTCCTTACTACTGGGGGGGGGCTGGCGCTGTGTACCATCTTGCCTTTTGCCAAGCACAGCAACACCCCAAGTTAAAAACCTTTCCTTAGCACATGCTGTCCTTCTACAGGAGGGAAGAATCCAACCCAGGGAAAGGTTGTGGGCATGAACATGAAGAACAACCTAATGTCCTGTCAATGTCCAGAGAAAACTGCTGAATGTTTTTTCCTTCTCCCCAGTAGGCAAACTGCCCAATTTTGGGGACCATTAATCTTCCCAAATGCCCTACATAGGGTGCAGCCTTTACTGCCTTGATGAAATTACTTTCTTTTTTAAAAAAACATTTCCTGCCTCCTGAACCCCAAAGAAATGGTGTTTTTTCTCAATACAGTTAGGCCCTAGTCCAATGCTGATTTAAGTCAGTCAGAGCTCTTTTTCTTACTTTTCTGGAAGCTGTCTTAGGAAATAAGATGAAACATATAAGTAGATTTATGGACACATGTAGCATTGCTGGCCTTAATGAAAGTAAGGGCATTACTTTCCTTCTTTGTGCCTCCAGGCCTACCATACACCGAGTTTTGCATAAACACATAGCATTTTCTTTTTTAATCTTCCTGAACTTGTGTTCATTTACAGTTACGCGCTTTATCAAAGGTGAGATATGTACCAGCATCTTGAGTTAAAAAAAAAAAAAAGAAAGTCTGAGAGAAAAAGGTCATTGCCTTGGGTTTGATTTTAAAAGGAGGAGGAGTAAAAAATTGAGTCGAGCCATTGATGGAAATGGACCTGTACAACACTGGAACTACACTGTTTCATATGAACAGGTGCTACTGCTTCAAGTGGTTGGATGCCCTTGACACTTCCGTGAGAGTCAAAGCTATGAGTAACTGGCTATGTTTTATGTATCTGTGCTTGAGCACCCACAGGCCGCTAAAGGGAAATACGAAATAGCAGGCACAGCTGAAGTGCTGCTATGCTCAGGCATCTGTAAGAAAGCTCTGTTGTCTTTGACAGGTTAACTGGAAGGGGTGATGTTATTACTGAACCAGATCAATCCTACACTGTCTTCCTTTGTCCATATCTTCACAATAAGACATGCCTTTTTTTTCAAAACAGATCTTGCACTTTCTTCTAAAAAGGGAATCAAGTTCGATTAGCCTTGACCTTTCAATCACGTGCTTTGCAATCCTTTAAAGAGTTTTTTCAAGTTAAAGAAGGAAAAGGTATTTTCTTGTGACCCAGAATATAACTTTTGTATTAGGTGTACCCAGGGCTTCTATTTACAGCACCAGAACAATGAAGATTAACCCCAGTGATCATTTCGAATTGTGGTTTTTGATGACTAGACCCTAATTATTTTTTTTAACAGAGATAAAAACATTACTATACCAGATTTCATCCTACTGAAACAGGCTTGTTTTTCCAAATATGCTTAGCAAGCACCTTGGGAGTGCAAAGCCAGAGGTGTCCACAGTCAGCAGTTAAAACCCAGTTTCAAAGTTGGAGCAAAGGGAGGAGGAAAAGCCTCTGCCTGCTCCTGCCCATTCGCCCTGTCCCCAGGAGGGGGAAGCCGAGCTCCACCAGTTGCAGAATTAAAGTTGCAGTGAAATAAAGTGAACTGTGGGTAGGATATTTTTTCCTTAACATCAATTATTCTTATGCTTGCTCCCATGCACGGAGTTAAAATGCTCCTAGTGACTTCTCCCAGGGATCCCCACCGTGGGCAAGCATCTTTCTAACCTCACTGATAAAGCTGTAATTTTTGGGTCAGAGAAGATTTTCTTTTCCTAAGCAATTTTCCTCTTGAGCAATAGGAGGATCAAGCTGACATGAACCACACCGTCTTTCCGGCTCTCCTCTCACCCACACAAACACGCCGCTCAGAGCTTTAATGAGGAGTCCTGAGCCCAAGGGTCAGTTTAAATTAACATAAAATGCAACTGTTGCTGTTATGCAGGGCCAACAGCTTGTCTGGAGTGGTTCTTCTCCATACTGAGGAGGATCAGGCTACTTTCAGATAAGGCCATTTTAACTGCTGGAAATGAGGAGAATGATTCAGTTGCCTGAACACTTTCATGCCATTGGAGACACCCCGGTCTCCAGGTAGGAGCAGACTTCCCATAGGTCCACACCGTACCCCCAGACCTGTCTCAGATACCCAGGGGCATCCGCCCTGGCACCGCTGCCCACCTTTGGGCAACCAAATCCTCCACTTGGATGTGCTGCCTGTCCCCCCACACGGCAGGGTTTGGTCCGTGGGTAGGTGTAAGCAGCACACGGGGTGCAGGCTGAAGTGTGGGATTTGGCTTAGAAAATGAAACCTTTTCGCGAAGTATAGTAACCACAATGAAGTGCCAGCTGTGTGTTTATCTCCAGCGTATAAACCATTACTTCTGAAGTCGCTATCTAGTGTTTCAGCTGCTCCAAGAATACAAAGCCCTTGTAACTGTTTTATGAGCTTCTCCGGCCATGAGGAGATCCGAGTAACAAAGGACAACGTGTGTTGGGTGGATTATTTAATTAAGGAAGAGCAGGCTGCCTGCAGACAGGGAGCAATTCCCCCACACAGAGAAGCCAGCCCTGCTGCCAAGCAGTGATGCAACCTCCACAGCAAGTACCACTTCAGACCTGTCCTCCTGGCATTTGGTTCATGCCAAATAAATCTAATCAAGTACATATTATTATCCTCAGCGGGCAACTTTAAGCATTCAGACAATTATGCAAAGGAATTTTTTAATTCAGAGCAGAATCATCTTGAGAGATATCTGCCTTCATCTGCCTGAGGGCAAAAACCAGTGTCCTTTCCCTTTTGATAATACTGCAAAAGGTGAGCATACCTGACAAGCCTTAGGGTCAGCAAACAAACATGGTATGAAATCATGGATTGACTGAGCAAATTCTTCCTCACTGGTTTTAATGAGGAAATGGCACACACAGTAGAGGCACATCTTACTCCTGCTCCACTGTGATATGCACACAAAGCTGCCCCCCTTCTAATGCATTACAGCTAGCCTGAAAAGCTTGACTAGAAATCAAAAAAGATTTTTTAATAAAGAGGTATTTAGCAAAAGATGTCAAGGTTCTCCCACAATACAGTATTTCTAATTTTCCTTGGTATATCAGCCCTGAACTTTTTTATTCACCATACTTTCAAGCCTTTCTCAAAATGACCAAAAGCAAGCAAAGCAAAAGATATAAAAAACTTCCATTATACAAAAGACTTGGAACATTTTCTGCATCCTAGTTCTCTGCTGTGCCTTTCTTTGTATTTGTATAATGCATAGCCTTTTGGTTCTTGTGGGAAATGCCAGTACGCAAGCAGTATATAGTATTGTTGGCCCAGAATTTTTGGACATTCCTACTGAAAAAAAGTCTCCTTATTGAGTATACATCATCAGGGAGTAGAAAACTGATTCTGTGCATGCCAATTTTTGTATAAAATTAAATAAAATTTGGCATTGTGATTTATATTTCCAATATAGAAGCAGTTGCTTGAATAAGAGAGTTTCTAAGTGTACACATGATTTAATGATACACAAGGCTCACTGCAACCGCCTCCATTCCAGGAGCTTATATTTCCCACCAGGAACTGCTGAATATTTTCTTCCACATTAGCACAATTCAATGCAACAAAAATTATTCTGTTAAACTATTTTTTAATTATGCCTGTTGGAAAAATCCTTACCTATACAGAATCTATGTTAACATTGTGCAATTCAGTGTCTGACTGCATGCCAGCTCATTTCCCTGCCAGTGCCAATGCCAATACCAATGCCAGCTCTGTGGCGTAAACCCTGCGCATTCGGTTCTGTGGCACGGTGATTCAAAATCTGGGGCTTTAGGTAATGGAAGTTTTTTTATGCCAGTCCTTCTACCGGTCCATACCTTTCCTGGCCATGTCAACAAAAAGGTGGAAAGACTGGTTTTGTGATGCCAAACACATTAACACTTCATACGTGCATATTCCTCATCACTGGGGTTTTTAAGTGCTGCACACAGCCTCGTCCACTGACAACCTGGTTTGGGGTTGGCAAGTGTGGGAGTGGCACCAGCGCCACAGCACACAGTCCTCTCTCTCCCTCACTTTTCTTCATTTTGCAGGATCTCTCTGGAGTGACTTATATACAGACTCGATTAGCCCTATGCAAACTTTAGCTTGTACATTCTTTTGTACTTGTGTTTTTGTTAATTCTTTTTTTGTACACCTGTAGGCACCACCAGGTTTCAAGAAACGGTGTGCCGTCTGCCATACTGCCTCATACCAGGGACCCCGTGTCGCTTGCAAATACCGAACACATCCCAAAATTCATCTCAGCCTGTCCCCTGATCCCATCCAGACCCCAAGGGACCTGGTGGAAGTGGCTGCTTCTTGCAGTCTGTGGCCTTGTGCTGGCCTTGAATGCCCCCCCAGCATTCTCTCTCCGATACACATCATTAAGCCAAAGTTACAAAAATTTTATACGTGTTAGAAGCAGCATATTCGCTCTCAAACTCCACTGCCATATCTTTCTATACTCAAAAGAGAGGATTTGAGAGCCTCTTTTCACGAGCTTCAGTCAGCGAGCCCTCGCGTGCCCTACGCCCTTCCCGCCTCTCCGGCCTCTTCCCCGCGCCGCCCCATGGGCTGGCATGCCCACCAGCACTACCAGCTCCTGGCAGTGCTGGGGAAGGCCGCTCCTCTGGGTGTTTGTGGATAATCTTGTTTTAACGGGCAACAACAAGCGGTTTCTTGCCTGTTTAAAGTACTCAGAATATCCACTGCTTCCCCACGTTACTCGCGCTCAGAGTTTGGTGGGTAGGTCCTTCCCAACTGAAGCCCATTTTGTCCTTCAGGGGTGACAATGTTTTCTTTCAAAAGGCAGACCCAATTTATTTCCCTGTTTTTTAAGCCTGTCAGCTCCTGTCCTAGGTGGGGGCAGCAGCCTCTGCGGTGCCTCTCTCCAGCCAAAACAGCAACCACTCATTAGATTAAAGATGAAGGGTGGGTCTGAGCTTGAACCTACCCAAAGTTTGAAGCAGAGGACCTACAAGGATGAGAGAGAGTAAATGGCTAATGCTGGAAGCCTGAAATCCATCTTGGACAAATTAAACCCAGAATATTACACTAGAATCCAGATCGGAACTTCCTCATAGCTGTGGGAAGTCCTAGACAAAGTTCTTGGCCTAAGTCTGTTACGGATTAATGCTAAGTGACTTTAAAATGGCACACATGCCACAGAACAGAGTCTGTGCAGGCCACAGGCATCTGACTGTGTTTCTAGTTTTGGCACACTAATCATTACATATGAACTAATAAAGTGAAAACATTCATATTTTAGTATGCCCTGCGTTTATCACTTTACAGCACCTATTTCCTCAAGAATTTCAATGCTTTTATGAGAAATAGGTGATCCTAATAACAGTTCTTCGAAACCAGAAACAGCTCTGTATCTGATATTAGAAGGACTATAAACCATCCATGCTAGTAAAGCTTTATAAATCTTGTACTGCTATTACAGTATTATTTGCTGGAGAAGCCCATCCCCACAGAGTTGGGATGCTGATTCTTAGAAAGCATGAGCACCATCCGTTCATGTTGACTTCAGCAGAAGTTGCTGACACTTGGTCCTTAGATCAAGAAGCAGATAAACACTATCAGAGCAGTACTCTGGGACAGCGTGGGCTCAAAATGACAGCAAGAGGGGTTATTAACTGGAAAAATTACGTATCTGAAGGTTAATCTTGAAAAACAACGTCAAACATTTTTTTCAATTACTATAATACATTTTTTGAGTAATTACATGTTTAAGCATGCATTCTTGAAGAACCACAGCCACATTCCTTTTGTCTCCCTGCCTCTGGGTTGAAAAAGACCCTGTTTATGTGATCTTGCTTTTTTCTATAAAGTACTGGTAAAGATTTTCATATGAAAAGCCAGTGCTGCTTATCGTGCTAGGATGTGCTTGGAGGACCAGATTACAAAGTCTTTATTTCCTTACAAAAAATTAATGGGAGAAGAGGGATAGAAAAGAAGGCAAATGACCCAATGAGGGAGCAGATACTCACTAGAGTTAGCAAAAAAAAAAGGGGGGGACTCAGGGTAACAGCGGTTAAAAAATAACCGCCATTTGCTTAAAAGATATTGGTCAACTCAGTAATGTCAGAAACACCATCTTCTTTAGCAGTCAGGGTATTCTTTGACAAAAACATCAAATTTTCACACATGATTTTGAGTTATAATTTTTGTTTCAAATTATAAATGTTCCAAAAATGCCAAATTGCACAAAAAGTTGACCCACCCTCATTTCCCAAATTGAGAGAAGAGGATTGCCCTATCTAGCCCACAATAAGAAGACTATGTTTAATGGCATCACTGCCCCACACGGTATTAAAACCTGGCTGACACAGTAGCCTAATAATTGCAGCCAATTGCGTATTTTTCTCTTTTAAAAGACAAAGGCCTTGACCGTACAAAGAGGTCATGCGGATAGCATCCAGAACATGATAACCACGGGAAGCAGCACATCGTCTGTTCAGAGGTGACCAGCCAGGGGGTTTATGTATGTTTAAGAGTCCTCCAGACACCTACATGCCTGTTATTGTATCTATAGCTGTCACGCATTTGAGGCCAAACTTGGATTTAGAGTTTGGAACCTCTAAGGAGCAGTTTAGACATGGATAAAATGGGTGGCCATGACTTCAGTGGCTTAGTTCAAAGCTGCTCCTGTAAGACAGCACCTGAGCGGCTGCTCAGGTGTATGGGCTAAGGGTCTAGAGCCAACAGAGTGGACTATATCTCACTTCCGGCCCTAGTTTTTCTGGTTAAACACTCAGCTATTCCTATCATCCTCTTAGCTTTACTATTGAAGAACAATGCATACCCTGTTATGTGCATGTACTTTAGCACCATATTAGGATCTGATCCTCTGGTAGACCAGGCCCTCTAACTTCCCTGGTTTGAGGCTTCTAAAATTTTTCTCACCTGACCTGAAACTTCATAGTATTGTCCTCAGGCTGAAAAGGGCAAAGATACCTCTGCCATCTCCATTCAACAGTAAGATACCAGCTATTTTAAACACATATACTTTCCAGTTACACATAATGCTTCTAGGAGAAATGCAGTCACTAGACAGGATTGCCTCACATTTCCTGCATTCCCAGAATTATTTTTTTTTTTTACTTGAGAACAAGTCTATACCCAGAACCACATCTCATAATGAATTAAATTAACACATAAACTGCAAAAGAGGTTCATCATCACTGCGCTTAGCTTGGTATACAATGAAAATTCTGTTAAACCATTTTGAACTCTTCCCTTCGACAAATAAAATATGCTTATTTTAATTATTCAAAGATGACAAAAGACGATAAGGTCACATTTTTATTTAGCTAAATCACAAGCAGATAGCACTTGTTTGGGCACAATCATGACTAAGTTTCAGTATCTATTTCTACCACAGTCACTATAAAAACATCCTTGCACTTTTTAAGAACATGATAAACATTCCTAATACAATAGAGTTGTATTTGATAACACTGTCTACCGGCACACTTGAAATACAGACCTAACAAAGTCTTCCCTCGCTTGGACTAATAATCCCCCCAGCACTAAGGGAACTGCTCAATCAACATTTGCAAGTACAGTTATATGGTAGATACATAAGGACTGTAGGCACCACTGACTAAAAAAGACTGCCTCTCAGATCAGGGGCTATCCAAAATTTATGAGATTTCTGAGGCATTTCAGTATTAAGTCCTCGTCCGGAGCTCACTGAAATAAATAAGATCTTCTTGTTGACTCTTAATGGCCTTGACTCAGATCTAGACTGCAACTTTGCTTATTCACGTTTCTTCCATGGTGAAAAAAACCACCTTTTTTTCCTTCCACAACCATATTATTGTCTTTTTTTGCTATGAGGCTGAGATCGTCTTTATGCTATTTCATTAGCTGCACAGAGATATTGTATATACTACTCTTTGTGGTGATTCAGTAGACCACTGAGGTCTTGATTCTGTAAATACCTTATTGGGGTAGCCCCACTGAACCCTGTATGTACTCAGTTATAAGACCTACTTGCCTGGAGGATGGAAGCCTCCAGCAGTATCCAATCAGGTCTTTTACATAAGCACTAGCAGATAAAAATATTTTTCTCTTTAATATTTTCAAACACCTATCTAAACAATGTTTATTTATAACTAAAAGTAGCTCAATGTTTCTCATGTTGGAAAGACCATACAGGACTGTGAGTCTGAGAAAGGAGCAGGATTTCTCAGTCCACAAGTTTAAAGCTTTATTTTGCGTCTTGGAAAATCATACTGTAAACATACTTGAAAGCATTTTATCTTGTTTCTAAAGGTTATTTGAAAAGTTCTTCACATCTGAATAGAAATAGGATAATAATCAGAAAACGTAATCTCCTGAGAGCTGACAGGAAAACAGAAAATAAAGCCAATGTAACCAGTACAATCCCATCTGTACATTACTCTCTTGTTCTGGGCAACCTCAGTTCACAGCCAGTCTGACAACAGGTGATAGGCAGACGCAGGACCAAAACAACCACATTAAATTATAGACACACTATTATTTTACTGGGCAATTGTTAGAGATAGCTGCATTCAGCACTTGAGGAAAGGCCATACAGACCACGCTCAAAGCAAGTACCATGGCCAGCTGGGAGGAGACTGAGCTCTGCTGGCACCTTCTAGATGTCGGCCCCAGACTAATTCACCTTGTAGCCTTGGCCCTGGCTCAAAGTCCCTCACCTTCTTGGCAAAGACAGTGACCAGCGTCACCAGACCTCACTCTTCTCAGCATGCTACACGCCCCTCGGCAGAGTAATAACCCTGCCTGTCTCTGAATGCAGCTCCAAAGGCAGCCCAGCCATATAGCCAACCATGTACTCAATAGCTGGACCTCATCATACTGCACAAATCCAGTGAAACACCACCGATTTCTATAGCACCCTCATAACAAGCTTTTTAGACACTTTCTCAGTCTGCCACTGGTCAGCCGAAAGTTAATCTTTTCTACAAAATATGACTCAGACAGAAAATGCTCTGGGCCATGATACTAGATTGGCAGATATTCCCCCCTGCAGGACTCGCTTTCCTTTTAATGACTTTCCAAATATTTTTTTCCCTCCAGTGGGAACAAGAAGAATGCCAGATGGCTATCTTTTGCTTGGGCAAGGCCATACTGGACTGGCTTCACACCAAACCACAGTCAGAGACATGAACCAAAGATAAGATTCTCAGTGAAAATTAAAACACACTGTTAGGGGGTAACACAGGAACAAAGACATTCAGGACCCATGGGGATATAAACAGTCCAGACAACTTACTGAAGTTTGTAGTTGGCTGGAAAAAAAACTTACTGGCACAGAGTCTTACATAGAAACAAAGAGAGTAATGCCTTGATTAATCCCAAGGAGGTAGTAAAGTTACAAACACTTGTAATACATGTCAGATATATATCTTATACTGTAGTCTAAATAGCAGAACTTTCAGGGACAGAAATATCCCAAATACTCTTCAACGATTTCCACTGCTGACGTAGCTAGCAACATTTCCATTAAGAACGGATGCTGTCCATCAGTCCTACAATGAATGACTTGGGCACTCGGACGCTTTCACAGATCCTTGCAACTAGCAGCTGTACTTATTTAGAAGAGCGCAATATTCTGCACAACATTTTCCATTGTGTCACAGAGTAGTTACTACACCATTTTCGTCAGTGTTTTCACAGCCTCTTCTGCTTTTGTGGTTGTGTGGGTGGACAGGCATGGGCAGTACATGCGAGTCGCAGCGAAGAACCCATACACGTGTGAGCGCGGACAGAGGAAGTCGTTATGCATGCATGCTCGACTGAGACCCTTCCAACTGTGATTCCAGGAAAACCTTGCATGGCCCCAGGTGGAAAAACAGGTGTTCGGATGGTAAAATTAGCGCGAATAGGGAAACTGGACGCTTCTACTGCATATCCTCTCATGCTTTTTATTCCAGCAGATTAAAATCTGACTGAAAATCTCTGTATGGCATGCAAAGAACAAAGAAAGAGATAAACGTCTACTGAATTTTGAGTTGCCTCAGTGACGTGTGTTGTGTTGCCAATGTATTCCTGTGGTTTTCATTCCCACCGCTTTCTTTTCTAACCTCCTATGCTCATAGGTGGAAGTTCTCACAAAGTGAATAGTCACAGGAAAGATACAGCATTTTAACAAAATGTCATCTTACCTTTCTTGTGGATCCATGCTGGCCTCATGCACGCATGCATATATATGTGCATTTCCCTTGCCATAGTCCTGGTACTCTGAAAGCAGAGCACAATGTGGATTGCATCTGCTGCATAGACGTATGAGCAACATGCAGGAGAACTGGGATTCCTTCCCTCCCCTAAAATATAATCAAGGCACTACCTGGTCAATTTGAAAACAAAAATAAATAAAAATTTAAAAAGACCCAACACTTTCTCTAGAGCATTCTTACGAGCTGTAAGGACAATGCTCCTTTCAACCAAGGATGATATGTTATACCCTGAGTGGGGGTGAAAACCACTAGGGCAAGAAAAACAACCCCAACCTTTCCTTTAGTTTACAGACAAGTTGCTTGGCAAACTTCTCCCAGGAACTCCTCAACCATCTGTTGTCTTCTCTCCCACAGCCAAAATACGCGAAATTCTAGCAACAGACCCTAAACAAACACAAGGACTCTTCAGGGAGATGTGCAACAGCACAAACCCCTAGCTGTCCTACTTTCGGAAATGAAGTAGAACTGACTGGAATAAGGGAAACAACCACTGCTGAGAGGAGATATGTCAGTCCCTAAAACAGTCGGTCAGAAGGTCCAAACATCGCTTAGCAGCTTTTTTCTCCTAACAAAACTCCCAAGGTTTTGAGAGGGAGGACGGACGAGGGACACAGCTGTACACACATCAGCAGTCCTTTACTTGCAGTCTCACTGCATGCCAGACACATACGCACATACAAACACGCACATGTGGGGAAAGCGGAATGCACATTTCTGCACCCCAGCTGAGGTATAGCGGGAGCAGTCAGTATGTTAATCCTATTTGTTGCAGAATGGCAGACTTAGACAGATTCTGCTAATATAGACATACTTAAAGAGGAGAATAAAAGGGATCACAACTCCTCATTCACACTAGGGAGAAATAACTCTTAACAAGCCCTGTAGAAAACTAGCCTGTAATCTCTTAACTATTCAGAATAGGATCTTAAATCATCTGGTGCAAGTTGTCTCCCAGCAACCCCAGACCTCAAAGGCTGAATGACAGCACAGCGCTTTCAATAATGACATAAATATTTGTCTTTACAAAGACAATATTTCCTTGTTTCCACTTAGAGCTAGCATTAACTGTTATGAACTAGCACACTTAAAAAAAACCTTCCTGTTCAGCCAAGAACTTTTCAAATGTATGTACTTAAGACCCTTTTAAAAAATGATCTGCTGGTCAAGAGAGCATATTATTTGCATTTTTTTAATAATAAAACTGGGAACCACCACAAGTACAACTGTAGCAGGATTTTTTTCCTGAGGCATAGTACAAATGTAAAGATGATGGATGAACTCTAGCCCATCTTTCTTTTCTTCTCACAAGATCAGTTCCTACAAAGTTTAACTTGGAGCTTAATTTGGGTTTATTTATGCGAGTCACCTGGTCTTAAAAATGGGTTTACCAGGGTTTTGTATGTCTGCCTGCCTGCCTTTCTGTTCTTCTTTTTACATTTTCCACTTAACATTTAGGGAAGATCCAGTCTGTTAACATCAGTGCAACGAAGACAGCATTTTCAATGCCCTGATAAGAAGAGACAGAAGTGTTCATAGGCTTAAAATTTGTCTGATATGTAGCTCTTCTGACGGAGCAGAGGTAAAGGACCTGATTCTGCACCTTTAAAGCCTATCAGTCTTTTTTTTCATTGTACTGACTTTGGATTTGGTTTCTATTTCACCATTAGTTGCAATGCTGTACAGGTGAAGAACACTAGGTCATGTCAATAATTCATCAAACTGCAGAAGAGCAAGAAACGTAATGAAAGGTCAATGTTCACAAGCAGCAGAAACATACTTCAGAGCAGCAGCACAAAGGCTATCAAATGGCTGGCTAAGGGAAAGTAGAGAGGAGGCAGCCAGTCTAACAAGGCTCTTCACTCCAGCACAGGAATGAGAAGGGAAGCCAATGGCTGGAAGCAATTCTGGGCCACTGCCAAGGGAAAGTGAGGAAGAAGTTGTTAAGATTAAGAAGGATAAGCTCTGGGAATGAACCAGCCACTAACATAAAACAGCATGTGGATCTGCTTCTCTTGAGGGTTGTAGGTTAAACCTGGAGGCCTTCTGGAGGCAATGCTCTAGCCAAACATTTGCTGGAGACCTCAGGGCCTTTTGACTCTGGTGGCTTACAGGAGTCAAAATAGTAGGTTTAATGGTCCCTTTGGCCTCTGCAAAGTCGCCATGTCAAATACAGACCCCTAACAAGACAGGGGATGAGTGGGGTACCCATGGGGGCAAATGTGCCAGAGTCCCCCAGCTGCTGTCGCCTCTGCTGCTGCTTTTGGGATCAGAATGACGGTGTCTGAAGGGAGCCTGGGTGGAGGTGGCGGGGAAGTATGTCAGCCTTGGGGGCCAGCCAGCTTTCTTATCATTCTGGTGCAGCATATTCAGAAAGCAAATTCAGGGGGTTTTCTTTGTTCTTTGCAGCAAAGGGAGTCTTGTGGCTGAAACCAACTGCTCCAGGGGCTGCGGTTATGTCAGGTCCCAGAAGTGCTGATGGCTGGGGAAGATGAAGGGCTGGAGCCAGATGGCAGAGCAGGGGGGACTGTAGCCAGCACTCTCCTGAACAGGGTCCCCTCAGCTGTCACGAAGTCAGGGATCAGTTTGCTTTGCAGTGCTGGCTGTGCAGCATGACCACCCAAGTGTTAGTACATCGGCTCTTTGCCTCTTACTACTGGTGAGCTTGTACCCCACGTTCCTGCGTTGCCCAAAACAGTGGAGTCCCAGTCTCCTCTGGAATCAGGCTCTAGTACAGATCGTGACCAGGTTTGGACAGAGTCCCCAGGCTCAGAGCTGCTCATACCTGGAGGTGGCTATGGTGGCCCGCTGAGGGCTCATGTTGGCTCCGAGAGCTTTTGGAGAGTGCAGCCCCCTGCAGAAGTCCATGCCCTTGCTCCCTTGCCTGTCCCTGCTCAGTGCGCGGCCCTGGGTACCAGAGCAACTGCTCCCCTACAGTTTGGGCAAATGAGAAAGTTACTCTGGAGAAAGCTTACGTATGAACTTGTGGTGCACCAGCTGCTTGACAAGAATTGCCCGGGAGTGTGTTGTCACATAGCAAAGCTCATCTCCTTTTCACTGCTTTTCGGAGAATTTCAGGGAAGTAGCATGAGAATGGGCAGTGTCCACAGAGCAGCTGACACCCTGCCAGTTCACATCCTGCTTTACCCTGGGAAAAAATACTTCTGTGTCATTAAAGACGAAAACTCATCTTAAATATTATCAAATTATGGCAGATCATAACTTCTTTTAATAGAAAAGAGAAGAGTCTTCAAAACTTCTCCTTCAGAAATGAAAGTCAGGATGAATTATCTCTGAGATTTGTCGAGACAAAGATCACGTTATTGCCTTGACCCGTCACGGGAGCACTTACAAGCTCTCTGTGATGTAGATCTTCTTTTCCAAATCTCTCTCTTTTTTATTCTTTCTTTTTCTCTCTCTCATTTTTTCCTACTAAACCTCCACTACTAAGAAGTACATCAGATGACCTCAAAGGGAAAAATAAAGTTGCAATCAATAAGCTGAAAAATAAAAACTGAGAAATAAAAAGTCACTTCTCTCAATCTGAGCTGTAACTGGTATAGCAGCGTACATTGCTCCACCAAAGCTTGCCTACATTACACCATACCAACATCAGCGATCGGAAAAGGACAAAGAGACCATATTGCAATATTAGCCAGAGACAAGTGCAAGGAAAAAAAAGAAGTAAAGCAGTCAGGAGAGCTAGAATTAAAACGTTACAAAATGTTGCACATATGCAAACAATGGTGCAAGAAAGTTCAGCACTGGGGGCTGAAGGAAGATGTTGGAGAGCTGATCGTCAGTTGATGAGCCATGCGGTATTGCTTCTTGTTTTCTTTCTGGGGCAAGCCCTGCCCTGGTGAGAATAGAAGAAAGAGGGCTGCGCAACCACGGCTGCATTTCATGGCATGACAGCATACACAAAACCAGACAGTATTCGCAGGTAGATCCCCACCCATACTCATTGGAAGACTGACAGCTAATGACATGCCTCTAATTGTAACGCTGTTCAGCGTATTATACCAATTATGGAATCAGTCTTAATATCCTGACCGCTACATCTCCTAAAAGACTGGGCTTTTAGGGGAATTCAGCCAAACCACTCATCTGTCCTACAACCACATTTTCAAAAACCGGTATGCCACACTACGCTGTATCTACACTTTGTTATTGCAAGTGGTATCGGAGGGAATTTTTTGAGTTGTTTAAGGGCCAGAACAGCTTTTTACAATAAAATGGAACTACAGTTCTCATCAAATCTGCTCCTAGTGGTAGTAACATTTTTGATCAAATAATTCAATAAACAACATAAGACATACAGATTTCAGTTCCTGTTCCTCGCTACGTGGCACCCATATCACATCCTGTTGTGTTACATGGTTTCTTATTGACGCTGCTACGAGGAGAAATAAACCTTTTTCTAAATTTTCTCATTTCTAATTCTAAAGACAACATTAAAACATTATTTTAGGTATGTGATGGGCATTGTTTTGGTCTGGACACTAATGTATCCAGGAACACAGTTGTGTTTTTCTTTGAAGGAGGAATATTTTCACATCAGAGATTATTTTCCAAAATTTTCTAGATTCTTTAGTTCATGGCAATAGCTTATAGCAGGAGAGATGCATGTTTGCTTTCTACTGTAGTATTAAGAATATTGTTTACTATACCTGTTGTTCTTAAAATAGCTTTCTATATGGTCCATTTAGACTGTCAGTTTGGAACACTATCACTTTCCAAACCCATGCTTAATATGTTTCAGTATCTCAAATCAGAGCTCATTCACTTTAGCAATGTAACTGACATAATGAAAAACATAAGCAAGTTACAATTAGATCTATAAAATGACCGACCATATTTTTTCTTTTAATCTGCTTCTTAAAATTCTTGATGTCCAGTGAGGTATAAAAACAAAATCTTTAATTTGTACAACAAATACCTGTACTGCATTTTATATTTATGTCCTTAGAGTAAATCTGAGTCTTGAGTCTTTACATAAGTATATTTGCATTTGAAAATATCTGACCTGTTCAGCTATTGCCAAGATGGCTCTTAAGCATTTTCTCTGAACATTTCATTAGCTCTCTTCCCAGAAGATCACGATGATCAGAAACAGAGATCTTAATTGTATGACATTGTATGAATCTAATCTTATTGCAGTTTGGGAGCTGAGGTTTGAAATTAATTTTGGTAGGTCCTATATACTTTAATGTTTTAGTTCTAATGAGATCAGTCGCTTTATGCATCATGAACTCCCTCTTCATGCTCTCTGTAGAGAGTTTGCTGGTGATTGGGATCCAGGCTTAGCTGTGATGGATTTTTTTAATTGCTCAGAGGATTTCCAATGTGCTGTGTGTTATGTGGGATAAGAAATGGCATGCTAAAGAAGTTGTCCTGGAAACCAACATCTTCCTTTTGGAGAATGAAAACTTCAGCTGGATGGTCTCAGACAAACCTGCTCCTTCTCCTCCTTAGCTAAAGGCGTCTGCATCTGACTTAGTCTGAGTTTGTTCTTCAGCTCTGCCCACTCTCTTGTCACTCTTACGATTAATGTATTAAACCCGGGCAAAAGAAAATAATCCTTCTCCAGAAGGCATTTCACACTCCAAAACCTGTGAACCCCATTTCCACAACAGTGTCTTTGCTGCATTATCTAGCATCCTTAGCAAATGAGCTTTTGCCACTTGTGATCAGAGCAAAGCATATCTGGCAGAGATGAAGCTGAGTAAAGGAGCAGAGGGCAATTCAGACAGCAAGAGCACTCTTTTGCTTGGGATCACTCACAACACAGGAGATCCACACAGGACAGCGTGTGCTAAGTAGGAGAGGCTCAAGAGACATTCTCAGCAATTACATGCTGTTCTCAATGCTTTTTTTTTTCAACACACCCACACACAGTGAGCAGGTGAAAGTATGCCAAATTATTCCCTTGCTTTTCTTAAAACAACAGGAAATCAACTATCATTATGCATGACTAATAAAGAACTGTGAATACCAGTGGCTCCTTTCTAACAACATAATCAAATATATCATAGTCCTTTCCTTCTCTGGGTATAAATACATCGGTTGCCATTGCTGCCATGCACACAGAGCACGTCTTGCCCGAAAATGATATTTTACAGTGCTACAAGTGCCCTCTTTTGCATGGGGCAGTCTTGAAATCTGGGTGTTAAAAGTGATCTTTTTGGCCAATGCCCTGAGTGCTTAGTGCGGCAACAAAATGTGAGACAGGGAGCGAACAGACAGACTATAGTTTTCTCTTAGTTCATTCACTTCTCTCAAGTGTATTTCTTGGCAGTTCTTTTCCATAGCATCAGGCCAAGCTCACCATCTCAAAGGGTCTTCTCAGAATCATGAAACATCTTATTTGGAATCACATCTTTTCCCTCATTTCATCACCAGTCTGTTCTCAGCAGTCAGCTTTGCTGTTTTACTCCAGATGTGTCCACTAGTCAAGGAAACTATTTGCTTTTGTGCAAAGTGTCCTCCCCTCACCCTCTATTTTTAAGATGCAATGTCTCTCTTCCACTTGCTACTTCTGCTAGCTTCTCTGTAGACAAAGTGTTGGAAAAGTGTTGTAAAATCGTTCACGCCTCATACCTTCTTTTTCTCTTTACCCATACATAAAATTGCACAAGTGGCCAAAGCTACTGTGATTTTTCTGTTGACTTTTTTCTCAGTTGCAAGTCATGCTTTACTAGCTTTAGTGTCATGCACTGAAACCTCCACAGTGCAAAAGTCAGGTATTTGTGGAGACCATTCCGTAAGGATTTGGTATATTTCATATGTCACAGCACAGTCATACATTTACTGATGGAAGAACAAGAGGGCTACACGATCCCTATTCCATTTGAGTATGATTTTGCTTGTCTGGCATCAGTATGCTCAATACAGACTGCTCTTCTACAGCAGCAGTGATCTGCTACTTGAAGTGTTACTTCTTAAAGT
Source organism: Pygoscelis adeliae (assembly GCF_000699105.1). Classification (NCBI taxonomy): domain Eukaryota; kingdom Metazoa; phylum Chordata; class Aves; order Sphenisciformes; family Spheniscidae; genus Pygoscelis; species Pygoscelis adeliae. The sequence goes on from NW_008825427.1 coordinate 216,852, forward strand.
TTTCCAAGAAGAAAGGAGGATTATGATCCTTAGGGCAATGTTCAGTCCATTTTGTAAGGCTATTTTTGATTGCTCTACCACTTTACATTATTTGAATTATGCCTTTTGCCTCCTTTTCCTAATGTCAGATTAGCTTACTTGCTCTGTGACTCCTTTTAGTCTTTCTATTAATTTCTACTCCTTCTTCTGCTATATCTTCCGTGCAGGTGACATACCAAAAGGCAAACAATTTGCTGTGCGGTTGTTTAGTTAGGTGTTAGTCTAGGTGTTTAGTGCACATGACAGAAAACATACAAGCACCATAACCCACGCTGGGTAGGCTGTAGTACTTTCACTTGATTGCTTTATGCTGAAGATCGATGATCAGCATTTGCTTTTTTTCCTCCACAGCAATCTCATTTCCAGGTATTTTCCACCCTTTTAATTACACTCTGATATGTGATGCAGCAGAGTGCTTCTCCGCTTGTGACCCTTTTCCTGGCAATCATCTCATGTACTAGTAGCGCTGTGGTCATGGAGAGTTTGATTAGATTTTTGGTAGAGAACCTGTGCACTAAAAACATGACTAGGAAATACATGCTAGCTCATTTTTACATAGTCTTCCACCATTTAAATTTTCATCATGATGATTTTAAAGCTTTCTATCCCAGAATTTATTTGCTGAAAACATATATTCCATGGTCCTGTAGACTCTGATGTTTCTGTCGTACCTGAATTTAACACTGATTTCTCCCCTTATAGTGAATGAATACCGTCCAACTAATGCCAGTGAGGCCGTCGCTGTTAATACCAGGGTACTACCTGGTGTTTCTGACTTAAGATGAAGACCAATTAAGCTTGAGGTCAGCTGTTCGTTTTCCAAGTACTTCTTCTGGTCCTGTGAAAATAGCTGCAGATTTTTATTTTTCTGTATTCTGGGGTAAGCCCCCCAAACCTAGTGTATGTAATATCACTTCAAGGTTTTTCTAGTTAAAGTTATTCTCCAGTTGCGTGCAGAGCATGAGCTGGATCATTTTGCTCATCTAGAAAATGTACCTGTTTAACACATGGTACGTGAAAGTTTGAGTAGTCCCTACTCTAGGTAGTCCCTTTTTAATGTGTTTTCTTTAACTGTGTCTCCATTGTAGGCTGCAAACTTGCTATGCCTTCATCACATATTTGTTTGCATGTTATCTCATTGCCTCCTGTTTTGTCTTGGCCTGTTTGTGCATGATAGGGAAAGGTTCAGTGCAGGCAACCGACTGGTGATCATACCTCTCTTTTGGTTTTGTCACTGTGTCATCGTGCCTACTGCTAACGACAGAGGCACCTGCTTTTCAAATGGGTGACATGCTCTAGCCTCCCTAAAAACTTTTCAGCACTCAGTTATCCTCTGCTACTAATTTTATGTGCATTTCTTTCATGGCTGTCCTGCTCCAAAAATGGTTCAGGTCCTCCACACCACATACAGTCGTGTCACCCATTTTTCAGTTATCCCCAAAGGTTTTCAAATTGTCTGAGATTTTATTTTCTTCCATATATGTAGAGAGAGGTATGTCTCTGCTGCATAAAGTCTAGCCAGTCTCTCTGGATTCTCAATATATGCGCTGCTGAGCTTGCCACTGAAGTGTGTTTTGCAGATACACCTGTTCTTTTCAAACACGTGATACCCGTTTGAAAACAATCAGCTCTCTAGCTCTCTGGTATGGAGATCGCTCCTCTGTCTCACAGCCTGGGAAAATTAGAGTATTGGTTTCCTCCTCTTTTTTTTTTCCAATTCTTCCCAATGTTTCTAGTTTCAAAGTCCATGGGCAACATATTTGCCACGCACAAGCCATAAGAGTTAGTTTCTTCTTCTGACAGCCTTAAATGCCTTAACTTAATTGCATCAAGTGGTGCAGACACACATAAGAGAGGACAAATTAACTGTCAACAATAAGGTTTTTTTACAAATACTCTACTTTAGGAGCTCAGGTGTCTGCCTCTCTCCCACGCTGAGACACACACACATGCACACAGGAGGAGGGACCAAATGGATCGTCTTTGAGCCACTTCTATGTCTCAAACGGAGAGTGCAGCAGCTACCTAAGATTGCACCTATGTACAACTGGAATGGGGTTTGCACATTAACAACCTCAAACATCTCCATTTTCTGAAGCTAAGATCCATCTTTCCTGTCATAAGCATTGTAATTTTAGAAGCCCAATCAGACAGCTTTGCATGCGATTTGCCTTGTGACTATCCTATATTGTAGCTTTTTTAACAAAAGAAAACAAATAAATACACATTTTTGCACTACTAAAACTAGACCTTGGGAAATGAAAACAGCTGCTGATAAAAATTCACAGTATTCTCTGACAAAAAGGAAGTCTCGTCATAACTTTCAGAGCCACGCAGAAGCAGCAGTAGTGACTTTGAACCACATCTTAGTAGTAGCTTTGATATATAACTTTGAAGTTGACTCTTCTTTGAGGTGGAGGTTGCACCAGATAACCTTCAGAAGTGCTTTCCTGCCTGAATTTTTCTATAGGCATATGGTAGTAGGGATGAGGAGCCACATCTTTGATGAAAACTTTTCACATAGGCTTTTCAAACATCCTTGCCTGTTATCATTCATCTGATCTTTGATGTGATACTTGTAGGGGAACGATCACGTAACTGAGGTCTGTATTTTGACCCTAAGCCAAATACCCCGACTTATTGCTAGTAAGTGACATATTAACAAATCTACATCTAAAAGAATAAAAATATATTGCTATTCAGTGTAAATAGAAGGAACCACATCAGCTGCAATGATCTTCCACTGCAGCTGCTTCTCCTTTTTTGATTGTGTGGAAAGAAATAGGGGAGCACTCCCCAAGGAACGTCTTGTATCTAATGGCAGTGATTTGGCAGTGAGAGCCTGCTTTTATTAACTGCAGGGTTGTTCAGTGTGTAGCATAGGAATGGAGTCACAGGCAGAAGAATATCCTTATATTTCAAGCCCTCTGGGGAATTCTGCAGGTAGGGGCAACTTAGGACCTGCCTAAGGCTGAGCCTTAATGAAATACCATTTGGAAGGGAAACAGAAGACAAAGTTGCCTTATAGATTAAAAACTCATCAGGGATTTCAGGCAATGCAGATTCAAAGGCCTGGCGCAGGCAGAGAAGAGGTTTGCACCTGACCTGGGTTTCCAAATCCCAAAGAGTCTCCTGGCTGCGGAGACACATTTGCCTTTCTTCCTTATTCCGAAATGCCTTTCCACAAAAATTGGTAGGCATGTGTAGTAATAGGCTGTTCTTATTCATCATGTGTGAGAAGAGCACGATAGAAACCATCGCAAAGAACAGCAGAAGAGCGCATTCAAACTATGCATTTTAGAAAGAACAAATTTATATCCAGAACTCTAAAAAGTCACCTGTAAAGTTAAGCCACAAGCATTTAAAGTCAGGAAGCTTTTAGCCACAAAGAAACGATTCCACGTGCATCCCTGTTCACCAAGTGCCTGTTATTAAAACAGTACCTAAAATATCAAATGAGTGGTTCCCACACTAGGATATTCCATCAGGAAATATTTCAGTGAGAGATGTGAATTGGCTGCTGCCGATATGTTCCGATTCAACCATAATTCCATAGGAATGTTTACCTTCCTTTAAATTTAATGTAAATTTAAGTCTACCCTCCCAAACTGATCACTGATTTGCAGCCTATCAGCGATACACAGAGAGGCTGAAGCAACGTCAGCTTTAAGACTCAAAACCGCGAGCCCCCCTTCTTGCTGCTGGCTGGCAGCAGAAACAGCACTGAGACCTGCGGGTCTTGCACAACCCTGGGGTTTCTTCTTCATCGCGGACAAAGTATTTGGTATTCCCAGGGCGACTCAGAACTGGGAACAAATAAAACATTAATGCGGCAATCTTTTTTAAGGACCGTCACTGCGGCGTTGGTTTGCAGCGTGGCAGTGACAGCTTTGCGGAGTGCCACAACCATACGTGTTGGCGAAGGAGGCGCCCGACAGTAAACAAGCCAAACGCAGCCCTTGATGTGGAGCCAGAAATAAAACTGCTGGTGAATGTGAACCACAGCTTTCAAGTAGCCAACTACTCCTCCAACACCCCTTACCAAGGCGATTCTGTCAGAACTTTTACCTTCTGTGTCTTCAGGTGTGGTCACGCATCATATCAAATCACGTTTAGGGTTATTTACTATTTATGCAACCGTAAACCTAACATCTTTTGAAAGGTATTTTGAAGCACAACCCAACAACAGAGCCCTGGTTGCCTGGCAGGCTTTGCAAAGGCCCGTGCCCCCAGCCGGATTGCAGTGCGCGGCCCCCTCCCTCGCACAGGCCGAGCGGGGCCGTGGGACCGGTTTCCACCGCCTCGCAGGACCAACGAGATGCTGCTGCTCCCTCCGCGCTGTCACAAA
>NW_008825427.1:222235-260891 GCF_000699105.1 Pygoscelis adeliae
TTTGTGGCCCAGGTGAGCGTTGCCTTAGGGCAGGCGTTAGAAAAGCTTCACAGAAAACCTCTGTAGGGCACCTGCCGATGCGAGGAGAGCGACGTCGCTACGAGGTTAGGGGATAAAGCGAATCTTACCAGCCGAGCAAAAGCCCCCGAGTTGTTACCGCGAGCATCGGGACATCTTTTGTCCAGCTAGTCTGTGCCAGAACAGCAACATCCCGTGACTCTAAAATAAATAGCGCATGAAAAAGTTGAGATGCTGGTAGGAAGAATAATCTCACCAAACAAGAATGTATGAAAGAGGAAGTGCAACTTTCTCCCGTTTCACATGACACTTTAAAAACATATAGAAAGTGAAGGTGTGGGAAAGAATTGGAAAAGGAAAAAAAAATTTAAAGAATTAAAATATTTTATAACAAATAAATACAGGAGAGAGAGAACCTAAGAAACTAATGCAGTTACAGCTGCGCTTAGTGGAGCTGACTGCCAGTGTGATGGGTGCAGGGGCTGAGTGTACACAGGGGGCAAAAGGGAGGTTTCTCTGCAGGCAAGAGCGTTTCTCCCTTTTTCCAACAGGAGCTTGGCATTAAAGCTATTCCAGGGGAACATAGTGGGCTGACACTGCCCCCACACTACCACAGCTGCAACCTCCTCCAAGTAAGAGGATGAGCGTCTCTAGATCCGTCCAGTCTTAACTGTGACATCATTTATTAAAATAAGAAATCAAGACGTGCTTTGTATACATACATTAGAGAATCAGATCTGGCTGACTAGCTAAATGTTTGTTGGCATCAACGAATGCTTGCCATGGGAAATCCCCTGAAGAGTCCCATAAAGATCAGAGAACTGTTTTTCTCTATTTAATTCAAATGACTGACTATATCCATAGTTTCTAACTTGGGCAGGGAACAATAAAACAAACAGCCACGGGATTAAGAATGATTAAGAACTACATTAAGGTGAGCTTGTCAAGACAGACCTCTACAAGCCTGGCACAAAAGTGATGGCTCCTGCACAGCGTACAAATACGACAGAAATACAACACAAGACCGTGTGCAAAAGCCACCAAAAGTCACTGCCAGAGACAGGGCAGAGCTGCCTCCCTGGAGTGTTTAGGTACCATTACTTGGGAGACTTACTTTAGGGCTGATTGCGGATTTACTAAAATAAATGTTAGAGCAGAAATGTTCCACTCTGGGCATCCACTTAAACTTTTGAAACCTAATCTATGAAACCATTTCAAAGGACACAGAAAAGGAAAAGAAAGTGTTTTCTTCATATAAAAGTAATACAGTTCAGACTGACTCTTCCCTAAACTTTCCCCATCTCATTCTCTGGAGATGGGACTTCAAGTGGAGGTAGATTTTGTGTCAGGAACGTCCTCTGCTTTCTCCGTGGGAAGCCAAATATGTTTGGGACGATCATAATTTTCTTGGTGGGAATTAGAGACCCTCCGCAGCAGCAGAGGAGACCCAAGTTGTGCCCAGGCAGCTGGTAGAAGTAAAGCTGGGCAGAAGCGATGCTGTGCCTGGGAGATGGCGGACGAATCCTGATGCTCGGCTGGACAAAGGGGCAGGAGCTGTGGGGAAAGGGCAGGAGGCCTGGAAGAGAGAGGGGATGGTGTAAAGCACAGCTGATGGGGGAAAAGCGAGGTGAGAAACGGCTGCTGGGGGAGTAGGCTTAGGTTAGGGCTTGGAGGGAGGAGGGTCAGGCAGGACAGGGTTGGTTTGGAGGGAAGAAGGCAAGGAGACTGGTTGAGAGACCCTGGAGCTCGCTCCTGGGTAGACATGGGCTGCTGGGGGCAGCTCTCCCCGTTGCCCCAGCCCTTGGCTCAGTGTTGGACCTGGCTGAGAGTTGAGAACAACTGGGGAAGGGAACCAAGCTGCACCCGGGCAGCGTGGCCTCACAGTCCTGCTCGCTTGCAAAACCGAGCTGGGGAAACGGCATGAGCAGGTGCTCGTGTCCCTCTGCCCATCGGCTCAGCTTTGCAACCTTATTGCACCCGGGGCAATATCAAGGTGGGCAACTGTAGCCACACAGCTCCCATTCCAAAACCTTTCCAGTATCTTCCTTTCCTTTCCCACTGCGGTCTGGTGGAAGGAGAGCACAATGTGTAGCTAGGCATGGTGATGAAAGGCTATTTTAAAGTAACTGTTAGGAAAGCGCTGCACGTTTATCTTTCTTAAAGCCCTATGGGACGAGAGTTAAATCACCTGGACTTTATAGATAGGTTAAACTGGGTTTTCCTATATAGCATCCGGCAGGTGTAACTCCCTTGGGAAATTCCTGCATAGATTTGCCCCTCCAGAGTAATCAAACATGCCAAATTCTTTCCAGCAAAACCTTTGCGCAGCTCCCTGCTATCAGCACGTTTCCTGTTTACACATTTTTACTGAGCGCACAAAACAGTGGGCAGCATGGTCAGCTGCTTGTCATCCTTTAACCCAATAAAACTGTAACTCATCGAGTTTCAGCAAAACAGTGGGATGCAGGGCTTTGACCTGGATTTAGGCCTGTGCAGCTGTGTTCCTTCCCAGTGATCCAGATATCTTCCAGGGCCAGCAAGTCTATATGGTTCATTTTTCACAAGAAAGACAGGCACAACACCAGCTTCATGCCTTCTGCTCTGATTCCAATATTAGTGTGTTTTACTGCTATTCATGGCCTTGGCCACCCACCCACAGAGTTATGTCGTTCGAACAGAAGTTTTGCAGCTGTCAAAAATGCAAATACTTAATGGGACATTACATAGTAGCAGTACCTAATTTACTTACTTCTGCTACTATACTGAAACAATCAATATTGGGTTTAGCGCTTATGTAAACAACAGTGATGCTAAAGCGTATCATGTAACACTCTTGTTTGCTTTTTTATTTTAGCTATGGATTTCTGTTACTGCTCCTTCATATCCCGAGAGCTGGTAAGTTCAGAACCCTTCAGTTGAAAATGAAGCTGCCCTCCCTTAATGTGTTTGGCCAAATACACAGAGTATTTGTAATATGTACAATATAAACATCTGTGTGTTTTCAGCAAGACACTTCAGAATTCCTCAGTGTGACATGCATCAGGGAAAGAAGAAGAAAAAAAAAATCAGTTTCTATCACTTTCAGTAGGGAGAATAGCAAAGGACCTTGTGGATGCTTTTGCTTAGGTTGCTCTGCTTGCTTTACAGACATCCCTGCATATTTATCTCTGCCAACAAAAGGCCTCAGAAGTGGGGTAATAAGGGCTGTTGATAAGCAGATCTAACATGCCTGGATAAAGCCCATACTCGTATTGTGATTAGAATTATACATCACTGTATCAAGTACCCAATACTAGTAACTCTTTTACTACTGTTCCAAAAATCCCTTTCAAAACAAAGGTAGGGTTAAAGGACATCACTTGGTGGTATTTAAATGTTTTCAGAGTTATCTCTCTTCTGTTCTTGCTTAATCACTGAGAAGGACCTCAACAAAGTCATCAAGGAAAGTCCCCAGCCCCAAAATCAGGACAAAGCGTACCAGATTCAGTTTCAATAGATGCTACCTGGCCTGTTCCTAAATAACGCCAGTGATGGAGGTGCCCCCATCTTCCCAGGCAATGCTTTCCAGAGTATCACTCTTCCTGCTGCTACGAGTGGTTTCCCAAAGTCTGAGCTGCAGTATCCTTGTTGCAGTTCAAGCCTGTTACTTCTCATCTCACCCAGCAGAGGATAAGGACCTGGAGAACGTACTGCCTTCCTCCCTGCAAGTACTACATTTGCTTCAGTGGTATTTTTAAGCCAGGGTGCCCAACTCAGACGCGTAGATGAGCTATTTCTGAGTCCAGTGCACCAACACCAAGACACGTCCCCCTTTAACATTGCCTCCTCCCTCCCACCTCACCATGCACTGTTTCCACATTTCCAAACCCTCACTTCCGTCATCTTTTTTCCCTAATTCACCCACCTGCATAATCCCTTCACCCAGCTGTAATCTCTCCCATCCAACCCCATGCCTGACCCCCCCTCACCCCCCAGTCTGACATTTACAACGTGCACACTGCTTTGGTCTCAGCAACCAGTTGCACCAGAGAGGTTTTGGCTGCTGGAGTGGAGGAGAGGTGATGCATCCCTCCCAGCAGGGAGGCTGCGGTCAGAGCCACCCTAGCCCTTTCGGAGTAGCTGACCTGCACCTTCTGCATTGCTCATCAGCCAGCTCACGCCTTCTCGTTGCTCACCAGGAGGAGAGGTTGCCTTTCTCACGTCTGGAGGCCAGGAAAAGCGCCCTGAAAGCCAGATACTGTGCTGGCCTACCTCAAGTGGGCATGAGAGGTTGTAAATGTCTAATGAATGTGTCACTGGAGGTATCTGGACATGCTGGTTTGCCAGCTGGGTATATTTGTTAAGAGGGTAACACCGATGGTAGCAATAAAATGTGATCGCTATGACATGTCCACTTAGAGAAACACTGTTTTTACTCCCCTTTTTAATTTTTTGGGTCTCAAAATAATGGTAGCACTCTTTCTTATCAGTGTTTCCACTTCTTGTGATTAACCTGGTGTTATTTGACATTTTTCTTAATTAAAAAGTGATTATTAAAGCATTAGGACTTGAATACGTGTCTGCAGTCAGTTGGCAAAGCGAAACACGCAGGTATCCATGGGGCTGGGAGTGCTTAGACTGGTTGGTCCTCGGAGAAAGAAATAAGCAGAAGGCTTTATATTGTAAAAGGCCCCTTTGGAAAATGTACAGACAAACAGACACGGAGAGAATTAGCCACCGGCAGGTCAGGAGGTAGGAATGACTATGAAGTGAGCACACTCACCTGCCTGTAATACTGAAAATACTTGAATATAGAATATACTTGAAAAGAATATACTTGAAAAGAATGACATTTTTTCCACATAACCTCCCTTTTTTCTCTCTCTCTTTTAATCTTGTAGTTATTGCACTGGAGGAGAAGATCATCGTCAGTAAACTTGGAGACAATGCTACACTGAGTTGCATTTATCGAGGAAGAGAATTGCACTTAAAAAATCTACGGGTATACTGGCAAATAGCTGATGATCAAGAAGAGTGTTCAGTTGTACATGCACTGATCTCTGGTCAAGACAACGAAAGTGAACAGTGTATTCACTTTAAAAACAGGACTCGGTTATTCTGGGATAGATTGAAAAATGGCGATTTTTCTCTGCTACTACTAAACGTCAGCCAGAGTGATGAACATACGTACAAATGTGTAGTACTGCAGAAAACTGAATATAACAAAGTGATTCACCAGGCAGAAGTGGTTCTCAGTTTAGCTGGTAAGAACTTGTATCACTTGCACATATTTGCCCAAATTCTCATTCCAGCTTTTCAAATTCGTGCCATTTCAAAATTACATTTAAGCATGCCCTTAACTTTGAAACATACTTCAGCCCTTTGCTGAAATGAAGCCTGCTTAATTTAAATGTTACAGATAGGGAATCTAAAACTGGGAGAATACCTGTAACGACTGTTTATCCAGTGTGTGGTTTTTTTCATCTTGGTTTTCATTAATATAAGGGCTCTTGCACATGACTGGGTGACAGCAGTTTAAGAAGTTGCTTTCTTCCTTTGAGTTTGGCTTCAGCCTTCTGCCCTTCCAGTAATTCTCTCAGCTCTCTGGCTTACATACCAAACTTGCAGGTGTTTCCCTTGCAAGTCATGAAGGTCGTGTGAAACCCAGAACTTCTGCTTCAGAACCCACATCAAAACTTTGTCTTTTCGATACGTTTCAACATGTCGATGACTATTTCTTTTTCTCTTGCTCTCCAGCTAGTTATAGCCAACCAATACTCAGTGGACCGATAAAAAACAGTGACAGCACAGGAGAGGAGGTGACTTTCAGCTGCAAGTCTGGCAATGGATACCCAGAGCCCAATGTTTATTGGATAAATAAAACGGACAACAGCCACCTGCCTCCATCACAGCTAAAGATCACTCCCCATGCCGATGGCACTTACAGCGTTTTTAGCACGCTGATGGTTAAAGCCACTTCTAACATGCAGATAGAGTGCTCCATAGAAAATAAAATACTGCAGGAAAATCTGTCAGCCAACTGTAAGTCCCTTCATGATACTTCATGTTTTCCAGATAGCAGATATATCAACCAGCGTGTCTCTGTAGATAGGCACTAACGAGGGGTACGCATTAATTCAGTAGTTCCCAAAAGTGCTGAGAAGAGCACAGTTGTTGTTTCAAGCTAGTTATGCTTAGCCGTGGACTTTATGTTTACTTCTGACTTCTTCCACACTGAAGTGAACACCCCATCAAGTGTGTTATGACAACGGCACTGAGAAGCTCTTGCATCCGAGGCAGTCACTGGGCTTTACCCCTCAGTTCTTCAGGAGCATGACAACGTGGGGAGTCAGGTTATTTTTCAGGGGGCACCATACAGTAGATCCACAATTCCTGAACCCCTACCCGACTTGCTTTTTACTCTGCCTAGTTTCGAAGTTCTGTTTTCAGTCTCCAAAACTCAGTTTAACACAGTGCGCTATATAAAGTAGGCCTGTAGCAAACAGGTAATATTAGCCCAGTAGAACAATACACTTAATAGCACAAGTATAAGAAGCTTTTTATTTCTGATATGAGTGATCAATAGTAAAAACAAGTATTTAGCCACTCTTCACAAAAACAGAAAGCTACTTAAAAAAAAGCTATTAAAAAAGTTATAGCTATAGTAGCAATAGTGAATTTCATGATTTCCAAACAGCTGTGTAGAGAAGCTACCTGGAGTGGGAGAGCTTATCTGGAGGTGGCTGTTCAGTCTCATTGCTGTTCCTGGTCCTGCCTCCCACCACACCTCTCTCGCACGGGTTTCTGCACCCTGGTGCAAGGAGGTTTGATTGTTTGCATAACTGTAGCTGGATACCCACAGTTAGTTTACCTGAACACACCAAGGAATCACATACTCTGGACTTAAGGACACTGATCCTACAAATGTAGCCAGGGGATATAGATTAAATTATTTCCAGGAACAAAAATTGTGTGCACAAGGAAAAATTGCACAGTAGAGTGTTTGTATGATAGCATACCCTTGTTGTCATCCCAAATTAAAAAGGAAAACTAAGTAACCTTGTCATTAGTTTCCTAATGGTATTCTGTCATATTGTATTCTGGGGGAAAAGACCTTCATCTTATTATTTTTTGTTGGTTTCTAAAAGCACTACCATACTTGAAAGAGTAAGAGATGTGACTTGAAACCTTCCGTTTGCAGCAATCAGTGGAAATTTGTCACTAACTTTAGGGAAACAGGTTTTCACCCACTTTACTGAATACCATCAGATTTACATTATAGATTCTGTATAGATTTATTTTCAACTGAGTCTAGATACAAGCTCAAACATACCGTCTCCCAAGGCTGGCAGGAAAGAATAACAAAAAGGAAGAAAGAGGGATGCATGCTGTATGAGAACAGGGAGGAATAAACTGGCATTGTATCAGTAGACATTGTAAGCTGGAGATGTGCCTTGCTCAGAAGGAATACCACCAGAAACACAGTGATATGAATAGCACAAATATTTAGTCTTTCAGAATTTTTTTGTGCATGTAAAACGCAGTCAGATATTTGCCTGGTATGAAATGTGAAAATTGACACCTTATTACATCCTTTTTCTATTTTATTCTAGACACACAGCAGAAGCAAAGCAATGGTTCTAGCACAGAAAACAAAAACCTGGAAAAAAATGGACAAGGTGCTCAAGCAGCTGGCATCATTTCCATTGTCATTCTGATAGGTCTTCTAGTTGGTTTAACCTGCTGGCTGTGGAGACGGAGGTCCTCTAAACTACTGTCCTACACAGGTAATGAGACCCTTCATTTGCATAACCCAATCTGAAGAATTCTTTTTCATTTGCCAAAATATTTAATGTCATCCAGAGCATTGCTAGAAGGCACGAGTAAATTCTCTGCAAACAGCAGCAGCAAATCATACTGTTATGAAAATCCTGGGGTTCCCTGGGGAGGACATATAGTGCCCCAGAACATGTTATTCTTTATGGTTTTCTGGTAATGCATCTGAACCTTACAGGAGTTACCTACTGGATGCGAGAGTAACTCAGACTTTGTGCCTGTTCAGGCCATAGTTTCTGAGCTGTGATCCCTGCAGGCTGTTTCTGGACAAATGGAGAGGATGTTCCTCCATGGAACAGGACTGGGGTCAGTAGCTGTCTCTGCTTAGCACAATCCAAAGCAGAAATCAGAGGATGAGTCAATCCTGAGAGCTTTAGAATCACTGGCTGGGCAATTAAGTGTTCAAGATCCCACTGGGATCAAGCAGCTTTCTACAAGCTAGAAATAAAGCATGTCTCACTGTCACCCTATGTTATACACGCGTATGCTTGTATTGCTGCATTTGCACGCGCGGGCCTCTTCAATGCTTGGCAAGACAGAACAAAAGGTAGCTCTGAAAGACATTGTGTGATCCAGACTCAGTCTGCTGATGGATCTGAGTACTTCTATAAGCCACTTTGCAGGTATATAAGAGCTAACATCTAAGAAGGGAGCAGGGGCAAGCACACTTTTCATGGAGAAGGACAAACCACATTTTCAATCCATGCCCTCTTCCTTGTGGCTAGCAAGCCCAGGGGCTTCAGAAAAGAGCAGGAACAAGCAGGGTAGTGATCTTGCCCAACATCTGCAGTAGCTGTGCTAGGAGCCATGTCCTTCCTTCACAAACAACCCAAAAGCGGTGCAGGACTCTGTCCCAAAACATGGAGCAGGGCTGTTGCTTCAAGCCCAAAAATCTATCCTTGCTGAAATGGTGACCTAGATTGTAAACAAATAGAGTATGGACTGCATTTTGCTGTCCAATCCCGTTTGCCTAAGGACTATAGTTATCTATCCTACATGTTTAAAACGGTGCATTTGTTTCAACAGATGTCCAACCAAATGAAGACAAAGGAGAACTCAACTGTAAGTATTAAAAATATGTTACAGTATTTGTCTCAAGAGTGACTTAACTTCATAGCTTCAGTACTCAAGTTCAGCACAAAGCCTTTGGATTAGACTTGCTGGATGTTACAAACTCAAGCATGTAAAGTGGTAGCCCTACTTCTTCTCTCAGCCCTGTCCTTGAGCTCCGTAAGTGTTGCCAAAGGCAGCCTGAGAGTCTCAGTTCCCAGAAGTTCCTTCAACAGTTCAGGCCAAAGGACGTGACAATTCGGCAGGGGATGCAAAGCGTACAGTCTGAAGCTGCCTTCTCCTCCTGTTCTACAACTGTGCTGCAGCTACTGTTGCCATCAAGACAGGAGGATTATGCCATAAACCAGGCAGAGCCAAACTTGGAAAACCTGTTTTAAATGCTCATTTTTCAAGTCTGGACAACACTGACCATTTATCACTTCATATCATGTCAGTGCCCATCACCAAATGGTTGTTCTCTGCCTTTTTAGGCACCATATCCTAGAAAGTCTTTAGCTGGGATACAGGAACATCATATGCCTCTTGTCTATGAACCTGAGCACGTATACACCCAATTTAAAAAGTACTAAGCACTCTCCTTTTCTAGAAGAAAAAAAAAATGCAGTTTAGACCTTCAACATGTTCATATTTTTTATAAGCAAGAATGCAATATTGCAGCTGGTTTACAAATTCATTTATCATTTATAATGGGGGAAAAATAGAAACAGGGCAAAAAAATCCCAGACAAATTTGGAAAAACAAACTCAGCACAGGGGACTTGAGAGAGTACAGAGAGGATGAAGTATCTGCCTATTTTATATCTCCTTTGGTAGTTTCTACTGAAGCAAATGACTGTTGCCTGGCTGTCTCTGCAGAACAGGCAGAAAATACTGTGGTTCCACCAAAACTGTAATAGCGAAAGCATAGTTTGCCCTAGCAGATGCTGTGAATGTACCCAATTCATAATATCAAGCAGAAGCAAAATAACGCTTAAATTAAAAAACTTTCTCTAGAACTTCTCTGTTGGTTATACAAACTGGGTTAACGGTCAGTTATTTTCCAGACCCATCACGCAACCCCAGCCTGAATCACAACATTTGTGTTTGCTAAACAACAAACAGGCATTACGCTGTTTCCTGTAGAGCATAATGTAGAAAGGAGGATGGATTTTCTCCTTAAGATAGATTTCTCCTTTCATTCCTGTGAGCTGCATTAATATAACAGAAGCAGTTCACTTAAGATCAGCTTTTTCTTCTCTGGACTTACTTATACTAGACCCTATTTTATTAAATCCCTGGACTTAGTCCATGAGTAGAAAAACCTCTGTGATGTAAATAGGAGTAAATATTTATCTTATATTGAAGGCTGCTGTAGCGTTATTTGTTCATTAACAACAAAACAAAGACACTTGCCTTCCAGAAGCTATCTTTTCCTTGGCATGTCTCTGCACCATTTGAGGAAGAGGAGGTGGGACAGCAGCTTTGGTTGTTCGCTGCTATCAGAAACTGTCCCACCGCTGAGAGGTGTTTTCTGCCAAGAGAGCCATGTAAGGCATGGAAGGCAGTATCTTTTGGGCATCCCAATTTGAGGGCAACTTGGACCAATACCAGAGAAATTAGAATGATCTAGGGAATGTGGGCTCTGATGGAAGATTATATTTGTTTAGGCTGGAGACAGCAAAGCTGATTAAGGACACAATAACAACCCTCTTCAGAGAGTCCTTAAAGAGGATGGGACAAGTTATTTATTGTCCTAACCCAGCAGACACAGCGCTTGAGGCACAACAGGCTTAAACAAAGGAGATTTAAGCTACATGTTAGGAAAAAAGGCCTAAGAGTAGTGGTAGTTGAGCACCAAGGCAGAGAGTTTGTGCAGGCTGTCAAGTCTCCACCAGTCCAGGTTTGTTGCCGTTCTTTTTTTTTTTTTTCTTAACAAAAGAGGAAACCAGTGTCTGTCAGGAATTACTTAGAAATAGCTGGTACTACCTTGGGGCAAAAAGATGGGCTCTTGGAGAAATTCTAGCTTAATTCAATGATCATTTGAGATTTTCAAGCAAGTTGTGCGTGGTAGATGGGGAGTAAGGCACTGTGGAGGTCGCACCCCCAGGGACACTCTGCCACGGCACTTTGCTTTTCAGTACTGATGTAAGTGTTTCTGCTTCTGTGGGTTTCACTTTATAAGGAAGGTCAGATTGTTTCATGGGGGGTGGGAATCCTGAATACTGCAAAAACAAAAAGAGCCTACTGAGGGTAGCTTTGCTGTTACAAAGAAACAGGTTTTGGAAACTGTGGGGAAGGCAGGTTGCGAAGAAGAGTAACTTCATCCCGGTGGGGTTAGTCTCTCCAGACACCCATTACAGTCAGTGGGGCAGGATGATCCACTGAAGATAAACTCAGAGCTGGAGCAATTCTGAATTGCTCTCTGGAGGGATCCCTTCGCTGCCTGTAGAGGAGCCTCAGGAAGCTGGTTTCCCTTGGCCACAGATAAGTTTTGTGTGTCTCGTTCTCTGAAATGGCTTAAAACGAACCAAAGGTGACACTGACCTACCTTCACAAGGGAGGGGGAAGTTAGCAGGAGAGCACTTTTTACATCGGCAGAAGGAAAGGCACTTTCAGTCTGTGGCACAAGGGCAGAGGGCCCCCAGTGTCTCGGGTATCGAGGCAGGGCTTCACCCCGGCTGATTCTCTCTCAGCGGCATGAATACATCTTTTCCATAGCTTTGCAGCTTGTTCCACTGGTTACATAAGAAAAACAACTCTAGGACATGATTATTTCTGGGGCATTTTTTTTCTTTTTTTTTTTCCTAAAAAGAAGTTGTTTTGTTTTTACAGCACCTGTCTAAATGGAAAGT
The DNA here is from genome assembly GCF_000699105.1 of Pygoscelis adeliae. Classification (NCBI taxonomy): domain Eukaryota; kingdom Metazoa; phylum Chordata; class Aves; order Sphenisciformes; family Spheniscidae; genus Pygoscelis; species Pygoscelis adeliae. The sequence goes on from NW_008825427.1 coordinate 233,970, forward strand.
CTGCCAACAATTTGGGCAGCTGGAGATGTGTCAAGAGAAGCATCACCCCCTATCTCAGTGGCAGCATTGCTTGTGACAGATTTCTGCAGTGTGCCAAGACAGATGGCAAAAAAGCTTCTTCAACACAAGAGACAGCAAAATGCGCTGGATTTCTGTTCCAGCCACTGGCTGTGTCTACACAACAGTTGTGTCACCACGCCAGCTGACCACTTTGGACAGTCCTCTCTGATAGTCTGTCAGTGTTTTGAGCTCCTGCACTGGGGAAAGCAGTAAGCCTGGGACCTAGCGACTCTGTGCCAGCGCGCTGAAAGCTGGTGAGTGCCCAGTCTCTCGTCACCACCACTGAGGGCTTTGTTAGTAGCAGAAGCCACCGCATTTCAGGAGCATGGGGAGTTATTGCTGCTTCTCCTTACCCTGACGATAACTACTGAATGTGAAGAATGGCAGCTAAAAAAAAGAAAACTGAAGGACTCTCTGCAAAGTGAGATTTGTGATCTTTTCCACTTTTCTCTCTACATCCTTTTGTTGTCTTATCTCACCAGCTGCATATTATTGTGTACAGAACGAGGTAGAACACCTTGACTCAGTCCTGCAAAAATGGGAGTTGCTATGACAGGGTTAAGCACTGAATGTGCTAACGTAAGGGAACATGCATTCTTTAAGTACACTTGATATCAACATTTTGGTTTTTGCCGAATATTCCACCGGAAAAGGGGACTTCCACTTTTGACAGAAGCCAGTGCGTACTGTGTGAAAGAACAGGCTGTGGAAATCTGACCAATTAAAAATAGTGCTCTCTGCTATGTTAATGTCGGGTTACCTGGACTTACCCTTTTCAGGATGGAACAAATGTGGTCAAGCTCTACTCGATTCAGCTGGTCTTTATTTAAGCACTCCCCTGCAGCTTCCAGGGAGGATTTTAAACTGAACCTCTCCTTGTGTCCTATCCCTCCACCCAAAAAAAAAAAAAAAAAAAAAAGTGCAGACTATATCACTGTGTTGTCCATGAATGTCCAAAAAGCCAAGAACTGCAGTTTCCTAGAGCCTGTGCCTCGCTGGTTCAACCCTGAGTCAGCCAAGAGCAACTGGTTGAAAATAGCAAAGCAGTAAACTTTTCTGATGGTATGAGGTTTTGAAGGAGGAGGAATCTATACAAGCTCTCTTGCCTAGGTGGGGCAGTTTTCCCCATCTTGTCACAGGGGGGTGGAGATGATGATTTTAAACTGAGCCCTGGGAACACCTGGCTTCTCCTGCACCAGTTGCTAGACTAAAATCCTACATTTTTGTGAATAAGTCTCAGCCTTGTTTGTCCTAGCTCTGCATAGGGGAAGCACTCCAGTGTCAACTGTTGAGACAGGACATCGATTTTTCATATCGAGATCAGCTTTCAGATCCCAGCCAAGTGAAAATAAATTTTGTTGTCCTGTTCTCCCATCACGTGGAATCCAGAACCACCTGGCAATAGCACAATTAGCTTTTGTTGAAGCAGTACCCCCAAGGACGCTCAGAGTTGGGTAGCTGTGCACCACCGCTGCGCCAGTATCTTGTGGGAGGGCTGCCCAGGCTCAGCCTCCATGGCATTTAAGAGAAGAGGCAGTTTAGATCTCACTTGATGCAATCTAGGCTTACTCACCAATTTGAACAGCATAGGGAAATTGTTGGGGTTTGTTGTTTTGTTTTTGTTTTGTTTTGTTTTTTTTAAAAAAACAAGCTGCAACTAAATAATTAAGCTCCTGTCTAGATTGTAAGTAACTGTGTACAACTGTGGGTTTTAAAAGACATTTTATCTATTAATGTCAAAAAAGTATATAGCATATTTGCTAATCTTGAATCATGTCTGTGAAAAATACTGTATATTTATTAATTTCACTTTTGTCCCCTGTTGCCTTCCACTCTACAGCTGTAACATACCCTATCAGGTAGGGCATTTAGCTCACAGCATTTGTCAGATAAGATTACTGAGGTTCTGTAAGTTACTTTAAATGTCAGCCTTTCCTTGTCTTCTCTCATGTCCGTTAATCTAGGTGTTAGATATTTTCTGAGTCCATATCTAGTTTTCAGTGAACCCTAAAGGGAATTTGCTTGAATAAAGCATGCAAGCTTGCAGACATCTTACAAATGTGAACATCTGTGCAGATGTGAAGGGTAACCATTTCCTAGTGGTTCAGTAAGCAGTCCTGCAGACATTTCCTCGCTATCTATCACATGAAGTTGTTTTGCGCAGCCTCTTTGGTGCTGCTGTAACTGACAGAAGCCTTTTCTAAAAACAGTTTTCCACCTTTATATTCTGCAACTGCAAGAAGCTATAATGGTTTAGAGATGTAAGAAGTGACCTAGCAGTCACTTTGCAATATGTTGTTAAGCGAATATAGACTGGTTGGATTTTCTTACTTCTGGGCTACTTCACAGTGCATACTGAATACATCCTAAATGCAACAGCCTACTCTTGCAAAACCCATATTTTCAATTGGTTTAGGTTTCCAGCTGTTTTTGGAGGCAAGTAAATCCTAGATAGCAGTTGTTTGTTAGCACTCAAAGGACTTGGGAATTTTGTAATAACAAAGTTTGTCATCACGTACCATGTTTATATTTTAAATAAAATCCATTCATTCTTCTGGATGTTTGACTAAATCTATCAGCACGTAAAGACAAGTCACTCCAAACCATTGCCCCCAACCAAAGTGGCAGTGTTACTTTCAACCACATCCCTCAGGGCATATGAGTGTTCCTTTCCAAAGCCCTCAGATGAGGAGAGACCGATGTAACACAGAGACTTGACAAGTTTGCTCTATTTTGGCTCGCACAACAGAACATTTTGAGCAAACTGAATGAAAGCCACACAGTAGCCTGAAGGCAGCACTAAGCCTAGGCTGATACATCCTTTTCTCACCCAACTTAACAACCCCTGGCAGAGCAAAGGTGCAACGCAACCTCCCGCTTCCAGAACTGAAACCGGCTCTTTGCACTGTCCCAGGCCAGTGTTGCACTTGGGCACCAGCATCCCTCTGTTTCCCTTCGTTAAAGATAGCGACTCACATGAACTGCATGTCCCAACCAACTTAAACACATGCCCAGGAAAGCACCGCTTGATGCAGCTTTGTGGGAAGACTAAGAAATGGACTCACTTTCACAGAAAAGCGAAAGGCTTTTGTTGTGGCATGGCTGGTAAACCACAGATGAAAAGCCCTGAGAGAGAACATATGTTGCTACTTAGTGGTCTGAATCCATCCATCTTGTAGTCAAATTCAGTATTTAAATCTTTTCACCTGTGAGAGCTGAAATATCTCTCTTGCTCAAAAATGCATTCCCTTTTTCCACTTCAGCAACCCTGACTCCAACCACTTTTCTCAGTAGCCTCTTGTGCTACGTCAAAGAAACTTTATTAGTTGCTTTTCCAAATTGCGAAGTGAATCCTTTTTGTATTTGTAGCAAATATGCACAAAAGCTCACATTAGCCCATGAGGGTAATATCTCTAACCTCTTTCTTCTCCAGGGCAAGAGAAACTGCTCTAAAGAATAACTGAGTACAGCCCAACTCCACAGGGAGAGGACCCGCACATACACCACAGAAGTTAGTTAAGCTCTTGGGACTCTTCCTCTCAATGTGTGATGTGGCATTAGGACCTCCACCACATTCATTGGATGATACGAGATTAAACCATTGTAAACTGGTCCCTATCTGAGGATTATAAAAGGCACCCCACATATTCCTCGGGGTGATCTCCTCTGCATCTGGCAGCCCAGGGAATTACAGGTCACAGACCAATAGCCTCTGTCTTATTCATCTTTCAAGACACGCTTATGTGACAACGTGTCAATTTGTACAATTACCTTCCAACACAAGAAAAATGCTTCCAACACATCATGCGTTATCAGCACCACTAATAAGCGGAAGTAATGTATCCAAACCAATGCCCTATGCTGCAAAATGCAAGTCCTTGGGAACCACTCATGACCTTACCATTAATCACAAACTCAAGCACTTCGTTAGGAAAAAGCCTGTCTCCCATTTTAGTCTGGCACAGAAAATTGCTGTGTAGAGATAGATGCTCCTATATCAACAGAGACTTAGGCTGACCTTCCAACTTGCCAAAAATAGGTCCCAACAGTTTAGTAATAAAACACTAATTCGTTTTCCTGTGATTTCAAGAAGTGCTGCTTGGGACCATTTTATAATTGGAAATCTTGAACACAGAAGTCACAAGCTCAGGGTCACACAAGGCTGTAGTGAACTCACGTCTCCAGCATGCAGAGACCTTCTTCTCTCCTTTCACTTGCTGACTGGAAAGTCTACTTCTTTGCAGCATTCACCCCAGTAGACGTCATAAGTCAACAGAAGGCATTTGCTGTTTTTTAATAGGATTGCATATAAACTGCCAAACTACACTTTCATATCTGTTGCACAAAAAAAGTCTGCTCTCAAAAAAACTGGAAAGAGGCAAAAGATGACAAAATGTCTTTCAGTCGAGGCGGGAAAACTTTTAAGAATGTGTCAGTAAGAAGCAATGCTAATGCAGCCATAACGTGGACAGACAGTGAGTGCTAACATTTCCTTCTTAGTTTCTTCCGCCAGGAGATCTGTGCTGTCACGTCATCCCTCTTACAAAGCTGAGTGCGTAGTTTCGAAACAAAATCAGGTTTGCTTGCAAAAATTTCTTTTCCACAGCATCATGCTGGACTAGAGGTAATTCCATTCCTCTCAATTCATCTCTTTGTCAGTCAGACTTACCATTATTATTTTACCTAACTTCTAAAATACATCACTACTGCAGTCACAGTAACTAAGAAGAGGTCAAGGGATAAAAGTGTAAAACGTCTGAAATATTGCCAAAGCACTGTAGCTGCTTTTATAACACAAGGCAAACACAAAGTATCTTTATCACTTATTGAAATTTCTTAGCCAGCTCAGATCAGTTTGATAAACCGCCAGTGACATTAAACTCCGTGCCAGCAAAGTATCAGAAGTCCTATCATAAACCTGGTCTTTTAAAGCCCTTTCTTTGGTTTTCCGTATGTATGCTCATATTTCCATCTCTGTCTGGCACTACCTGCAGCACAGAGGGTTGCTCTCTTATTCAAGATACATTATTGAATTCTCTTATCAGAATCATGAGAAAAATCCAGCCCTGTGTTTGTTCCTGATCTACTGAACCGGGCAACAGGGCTGGCCAGATAACGACCGTCCCTTCCAGGGAAATTCATTGACTGTTTCTACACCCCAGGAGGGTCTCCTGGACTCCTGGCACCAGCTCACGTAAGAAGCGTGCCCAGAAACCGAAGGACTGGAGAAGCAGAGGAAGTGGCTGTAGAGACAGGCGAGTCTCCAGGGATCCCTGGCCAGGGCGAACTGCCGTGCCAGGTCTCTGCTCAGCAGGCAGGCACCCCATCAGGAGTCCTGGCATGCCAGGGCACAGCTCAGCTCTGAGGAGTAAGTGCCTTCGAGCAGGAAAAAGCAAGAGAATAAATAAAAAAACCTAAACTCTACACATCTGATCTGTTTAACTTCAGATTATTTTGTTCATTTATTTAAAGTTGAATTTTTCATGATTACCATGAAGCCGACAGCTGCCTGAGAAGGTATTTCTCATGGAACAATTTGATCCAGCTGAGAGTATCAGATCCAGCTGAGAGAACAAGAAAGAAAAGGAAAAAAGAATAAAAATCTTTTAATCTGCTCCAGCCCAGTGACACTTCACCAGTCCTCTGGAGATGAAGCTCTGTGTGGGAAATTATTTTTTTTTTCTTTTTTTAAAAAAGTAGCCTTTAAGAAGAGCTCCTACTAACAAGCATATGGCTCTGGCTGGCTGGAATTATCAACCACAAAACCCACCAGGCACGCACACAGTGAGCTAGTGCCTTTCATTAGCGTTTTTGGCAACACGGCGACTGCTGACAGGCTCCATACAACGTGTCTTAGCTTCATTTTTGAGCAATTCCTATTGCATCACAACATATCTGGATGGAAAGTTATTTCTAAACAAACAAAGTCAAACAGTTTCTCAGAAACAGAAAACTTTGCAAAAGAAAAATTTGTCATCCGCCAATTTCTGTGTCTGCATTTACTGCATCGGTAGGCCTTCAAGTCTTGGGAAACAGTAGTAGGTATTCTACAAGTCAGTTACCTCCGCTGGTAAGAACCAGTTTTTGCATTAAAACTGGTTTTAATGTCCCCAGGTCACAGGTGCTCAGGCTTGAGCACCCCGCAGCCCTGTGGGATCCCAGGCACAGAGGTGTGCCCCCACCCGCATACTTTTCAGAAGCCTTTGGGGTGGAGTTGGAGGGCAGGGGAGGAAAGGAGTTTTGTTTTAGTCTCTAGGCAACGCTGCTCCGGACAGCTAGGAGGAAACCACTGAACTTCTGCACGTAGGCAGAAGCCAGCTAGGAAGTTTGCTTTGAAGCTGGAAACGGACCCTAACCCCATCCTGTGAAAGTCTGGCTTTACAGCCCAGCACTCTTATACATCGGTCACAACATGTCTTACAAAGCATGCTATAATCTTAATCATTGCACACTCCGATGCTAGGATAGGATAGAGCACTCAGCCTGGAGATAAGTAATTGTATAACGTATCTCCGCCAGCTGGAAACTCCATGCAAGCCGTCAGCATAATTACACAGAGGTGAGTGCAACAGAGCAGCATACCAAAGCATATGTGAACAGAGATAAAGTGCAATGGAGCAGCATGCCAAATGCAGGGCAGATTTTGCCAGGAGGTGAGTGAGAAAGCATGCGGATCCTGCAACGAACACCTGTCCTTGTTTGAGGGGCCGGAGTGCCACAGACTGAATGCAAACACAGTCCCAACGTCACTGCTTTCGTTCAGACTATTTAGTTTTCGGGGAGGAAAGATTAGTATTCTATCTCCCCGCCACCCCAGCATGTCAAAGCTAATGTCACTGTTTACTGCCAAGACAGCACATACTTGTTTTTCCATCTTGAGACGCTGCTCCCTGCAGGTTGGCAGAACATCAGCAACTTAATTACACAGGCAGTTATTAGAGCCTAATTGAACTTTCACGCTAGGAAAAATTGTGCTTCCTCTCATGAAACTTAGCTTAAAAAAAAAAAAAATCAATACTTTGTTTCTAGGTGAAGGCCAGGGAGAGATCTGGAGACTTACTGCTATATGCTGCCCCAGTCACAAAGTCTCTGCTCACTCTGCTCTCATAGTCACAGCCACAGAGAGGTATTGGGCTATAAGGGCCTTTGAACACTCACAGCATAGCAGCTGTTGCCAAACTAAACAATTTTCCCACTATTAGACCAATTTCTGATAGGTCAGGGGTAAAGGACTGCAGTAGCATCCGCAAAATGGGCACTTAAACTACTACTAGTATTTACAGAGTAGATTTTACGTTCCAGAAACAAAAAGCTCTCTGCAAAAAACCAGCAAGAGTGGCTGGAGCTGCAGTACTACATTCAGCAAAGCTCAAATTTCATCAAGATCAGAAAGAGGAGTTCCTTTGCCCCCGAGACTGGAGCACCCTACATAGGAGGAGAGTGCTCCCACCGTGGCCACAGCCGCTGCAAGAGCGGGAGCTGCACTGGGTAAGGAGCTAAACCAGGACGTTTTGTCTCAACACACACTAATGGTGCAGTCAACCCTGGAAGGCATCTGCCCTTAAGAGAACGTGTGAACCAGGCTGTCACAGGGATCGAAGGAAAAGAGATTTGCGTGCCTTAAGAAAAGCATTACGATTCATTTAGCCCTGCCTTGCACACGGGAAGCAAGGCTCAGGGACACTCAAGCTGCTGTGGCTGCTGGCAGCTGCATAAGACACAGATGGCAGACAGGTCTTAAGGCTGGCATGCAGACTTCGATCCTTGGGCAGGGCAGAAAACGGATTTAGAAGAAATCAGAGCTGCCAGTCTTCCTGGAAAGCAACCTAAACCCTGAACCATAGGAATGCCCCAGGCAACTTCTCTTCCATGGTAGAGAGTGGCAAACTGAACTCATGCACTTTAGAGACCCAGAAATGAGGCCTGTAGGAAGAGTGTCACTCATGGAGGGTTGCATTCTTAGGTGCAACCATTTAATTGCTTGTGTTTAGAAATATATGCATTAGGTTTGGCAAAACTCGCACAAGGTACCACACAGCATACTTAGCGTTGTGTAAACCAAGTTTTAGGGGGGTTTTGCTATTGGATTTCATGGTTTCCCTGCCATGCCTAAATGAAAGAACCACTCCTATAATTAGCAATAGTCTGACCGATTGCATCTCTGAAGGATTGCAGACAGCATTACCATGACTATGCTGAACCTCCAAAGTATGTACCTGTGTTCCCTGATGGAGAGTACAGGGTGGGCATTCAGTGCTTAGCTTATACAGTTAGCAGGGCCAGAGACAAATCCAGTTATATCCCCAAATATTTTATTATAGTTGCAAACAAGCTGGTTGGAACGTGAAATATCTGTCAGAAGGTGGGTGTGCTCCTCATGCATTTCTAGACAGAGCAGAGACCTCTCCTTACCATTACTGAGCCAGCCCCATGCACAAGACCAAACTCCCCACCGCTTCAGCTTTCCACCCCAAGTAGACTTGTGAGCCCTGTTTTGGCCAGCACAGGGTAGAACCACTTCCCTAGGGAGATTATTCCAATGGCTGATTGTTCTCATTGTGAAAAATTTTCACGATGAAGAAAAGAAAAAGAGTGGCTGAGAAAGAGATACACATCAGAGACTTGCACTCTTTGAGATGTGCCAGTGTCGTGGTTTAACCTCAGCCGGCAACTGAGCACCGCCAGAGTCCAGCGCAGAGAGATGAAATGCAACAAAATGCTTTTTCACTGAATTGCTCAGAGGGCTGCAGAGATGGGGGGAAGGCAGCACCAGAAAAGTTGGGAAGGTCAACATACAGGTCAGGGGTGAGTCAAAGCCCATGATGACAGTTTGCTCACCACAAGGATCTACCAAACACCAACCCCTTGCTGCAGCAAGGGGTATCCTTGCCCAGCTTACTCAGCCCCTCCCCTGCTCAGCTAACCAGGCAGGCCAGCCCATGTCATTTTGGCTAGTTTGGAGAAAAGGAGGCTCTCGACAGCTTCCTGAGGAGGGGAAGTGGAAAGGGAGGTGCTGAGCTCTTCTCCCTGGGATCCAGTGACAGGACGCATGGGAATGGTTCAAAACTGCATCAGGGAACAGGCTACCCAGAGAAGTGGTCACAGCATCAAGCCTGTCAGAGTTCATGAAGCGCCTGAGCAATGCTTTTAGTCATATGGTTCAGTTTTAGGTAGCCCTGTGAGGAGCAGGGAGTTGGACTCGATGATCCTTATGGGTCCCTTCCAGCTTGAGATATTCTATGATTCTAGGGGAGTTTCAGACTGGACATTAGGAAGCATTTCTTTACCGAGAGGGTTCTCAAACACTGGAACAGGCTTCCTAGAGAGGTAGTCAATGCCCCAAGCCTGTCAGTGTTTAAGAGGTACTTGGACAATGCCCTTAACATGCTTTGACTTTTGGTCAGCCCTTACGTGGTCAGGCAGTTGGACTACATGATCGTTGTAGGGCCCTTCCAAGTGAACTATTCCATTCTATGTCTAGCTTACGCTGAGAGGAAAGCAGAGATGCATGGAGCAACTTATGTTTTCAATGCCTCCCAGTGCTTGCTGCGATTCCCTAGGAAAGCCAGAGGCCTCGTGGCAAATACAATCGTGAACATATTCACAGAAAAAGCATGAACCCTCCATACTGAGTGTCTGAGATCCTGAGCATTCAGGCAGCCACCCACTTCAGGGTATTCTGAAAAAAGGGAAAAAGTGACTTCAAAGAGGAACAAGCAGCTAATCGATCAGCCTGGAAGCTTTGCTGCTTAAAGGATCAGACTGACAAAAGTAGCAGAAGATCAGTTTTGCTCTCACTCCTTTCTCACAGACAAGCTGAATTTTTGTTCCTGTTTCTGCTTGCACATTCAGGTCATTAGGCTTCAGCCATGCATGCACATTTCTTGCCAAGTATCTCCTATTGCCAGAACTTAAAAGAACAACATTTCTCATCTTGGATGGCAACACTGCTGCCTGCTACCTCTTCATTTGCAAATGAACATGCTTCTTCAATTTTTGCTACTCTAGTTGTACCATGAAAGGACCTCAGCAGTTGCTCAAATGGTTCAAAAGCCAGCATGAGCGCTCATTATTTCTTCATATCTCTGTGTCTGCCCTCATTCTGAGGCAAGAGTCCTAGCCACATAACGTGAACGGACTGTGTTACCTCAAATCAGCAGAAACAAGTGAAACCAGTCACAACGGGAAGTGCTTCTCACAGGCTGGAAAGGCTCGGTCTACAGCCAAATCCAAAATGGCAATTAAAGTCCACAGATCTCAAGTGCTCACCAGCCTTTTTTTTTTTTTCCTGCCTGGATTGAAGAAGGAATAAAGTTTAGCAAAATGAAGTAGAGAAGACAAGCATGGCAAGCTACAGCTACTGCTGGTCTATACTGCCTTACCCACAAAAAAAGCTTGCTGTCTTCTGCTCAGAACAACAAATGAAGTGGAGTTTGCACTTTCCTTCTGAAGTGAGCCTAAGTCTGTTTGTATTATTTGGTTCATCTGATAACAAAAAGGGAGTGGGGGGAAGAGAAAAACTCAAATTTATTGATAACACCAGGTAAGGTCATCAGTATTAATGATTAGTGATGCATAACAGTCAAAAATCTGTGACACTTTTTTGGAGCACTCTGCTAGCAGGGTCAGAAGCCTGACTATAAACACAAGCGGAGGGAAAAATACAACTAAAAAGAGGAATATCGCAAGGTTACAACATGCTAACATAGCACTAAAGGAAATTACACAGGTTCCTTGTCCTGTGTACAGCAGTACTTAGTTGAATCCAAGTTTATATTCCAGATACTGGAGATTAAACTGTATAAACCCTCCCTTCTTCCATCCGTTCCCCTATATGTGGTGAAAACAGTCTGGCTTTGACTCTGGAAAGCGTTCAATTCACAGTGTTTGAATTAGCAGATGTGTAGGCAACCATGTTTTGTAACAAAGCTAGGAAGGTGTCTAAAGTGGATTGCTGTATTCTGTGGAAAAGGAGACTGTATTTTCCTTCTGTTGGAAGCCTTTTAGCAAATATGCAGGGTACAGCAAATTGAGGGGGGGGAAAGAAAGCACATTTATACCACCTAAAAGCAGCCTGAAAAAGCTACTGATCATTTGAATACCTCCAAACACTGAAGTGAGCAGCCCCAAGAACTGAAAACCAACAAGGCATTAGGCAATGGTCTTTAGTACATGAATCAGCCTAAAGATTTTCTGTCAGCTTGGTAGCTTGTCTCAACATGTTTGTGTTCTGTGTTTGGTCCATCCCAATGAGTAGGAAGTAAGAAAAAAACACCAAGAGGCCTGCATGGATGAACAAGTTGCTCCTGGCAAAACTCAAACACAAAAAGGAAGCCTACAGTGGGTGGAAGCAAGAGTGTGTAACCTGGAAGGAATAAAGAGACACTGTTCGAGTACACAGAAACATGGTTAAGAAAGCCAAAGTCTGCCTAGAATTGGATCCAGTCAGGGATGTCAAAGACAACAAGAAAGGCTTCTGTATGTACATAGGAGACAAAAGGACGGGAAGGCTAGGGAAAGTGTGGGCCCAATGCTAAAGGAGACAGGGGACCTGGTTACACAGGACATGGAAAAGGCCGAGATACTGAATGCATTCTTTGCCTCAGTCTTTACTAGCAAGACTGGCCTTCAAGAATCTCAGGTCCCAGAGACTGGGGCAAAGTCTGGAGCAAGGAAGATGTACCCTTGGTGGAAGAGGATCAGGTCAGGGAGTACTTAAGCAAACTGAACATACCTAAGTCCACCGGCCCTGATGGGATACACCCATGAGTGCTGAGGGAGCTGGCAGATGTCATTCAGAGGCCACTCTCAATAATCTTTGATTGATCATGGCAACTGTGAGAAGTGCCAGAGGACTGGAAGAGAACAAATGTTCTATCCTTAAGAGCAGCAAGGAGGACCCAGGGAACTACAGGCCAGTCAGCCTCACCTTGATCCCTGGGAAAGCGATAGAGCAGCTAATCCCAGAAACCACTTCCAGGCACATGAAGGACAAGAAAGTCATTAGGAGTAGTCAGCATGGCTTCACCAAGGGGAAGGCATTCTTGACCAACCTGAGAAACTTCTATGATGAAATGACTGGCTTGGTAGGCAAGGGGAGAGCAATGGACATTGTCTACCTAGACTTTTGACACCATCTCCCGTAAGGTCCTCATAGACAAGCTGATGAAGTATGGGCTGAATGAGCAGACAGTGAGGTGGCTGAACAGCCTGGCCCAGAGGGTAGTGATCAGTGACACAAAGTCTAGGTGGAGGCCAATAACTAGCAGTGTATCCCAGGAGTCAGTACTGGGTCCAGTCCTGTTCAAGACCTTCAATAATGATCTGGATGATGGGATAGAGTGCACCTTCAGCAAGTTTGCTGATGACACAAAACTGGGAGGCATGGCTGATAAGCCAGAGGGTCGTGCTGCCATCCAGAGGGACCTTGACAGACTGGAGAAATAGGCTAACAGGAATCTCATGCAGTTCTACAAGGAGAAGTGCAAAGTCCTGCACCTGGGGGGGAACAACCCCATGCACCAGTACATGCTGGGGGTCACCCGGCTTGAAAGCAGCTTTGCAGAAAGGACCCTAGGTGTGTGCTGTTGGGCAACAAGTTAAACATGAGCCAGCAATGTGCCCTTGTGACAAAGACGACTAATGGCATCCTAGGCTGCATTAGGCAAAGTATTGCCAGCAGGTCAAGGAGGTGATCCTTCCCCTCTCCTCAGCACTGGTGAGGCCACACCTGGAGTGCTGGGTCCTGTTCTGGGCTCCCCAGTACAAGAGAGAGATGAATCTACTGGAGAGAGTGCAATGAAGGGCTGCAAAGATGCTTAAGAGACTACAGCATCTCTCCTGTGAGCAAAAGCTGAGAGAGCTGGGGCTGTTCAGCCTGGAGATGAGAAGGCTCATGGGGGATCTCATCAATGTATATAAATACCTCAAGGGAGGGTGTAAAGAGGACAGAGCCAGGTTCTCTTCAGGTGCCCAGTGACAGGACCAGAGGCAATGGGCACAAACATACACAGGAGGCTCTGTCTGAAGATCAAGCAGGTGTCCCTGCTTGAGCAGGGGGGTTGGACCAGATCACCTCCAGAGTTCCAACCTCAACCATTCTGTGATTCTGGGAAAGTTATGGCTAGATTTTGAGAGAACAAGAACAAATTGTATAGCCATAACAACAGCAATCTCCTTCAGGTGACTCAACCCATGCTAAGTTTAACAGGATTATGTTGGAAAAACAGGAAGAGTAGAAAGAAAAAAAAAAAATCAATCTTTTATCTGTCAAGATAAACAATTATAAGCCTGTATTGCACTGCTGTCAGGTCCTCATTTTATTTCATATTTAACTACACTCACTGTGTGCAGTGGAACACTAAGCAGTCACAGGACCTCACTTCTGTCACATGAGCAATTAGCAAGCTTGGAAAACAAAAAAAACCCCAAAACACAACCCCAAACCAAAAAACAACCACACACCCTGTACATATTGGTGTGGTTTATCCTGGTGAGCAGTCATCACAGATCAGCATGATTTCTCTGTCATTACCACTGTAAATCAAGTTAAGTAATAGCTGTATGGCCATGCCCTCCAGATATGCAACCTTCACTTGAGACCATTAGAAGACACAGGTCCGACTCCTCTATTTTTGTACACTGAGCAGTTTTGGAAGAATGCATTAGTAATCGAAATCCGCAACCTCCTCCTGCAAGATGGGAGGACAGCAATAAGATGAGAAAAGGATGGAAGGGAAGACACAGGGTGTGATACCTAGGCACAAAGCAGCCTTTCCGTTCTCATGATTTTTTTGCTAGATGGTACTTAATCACCATGCCAGTGCACTTCAAAGACAAAACGCAAGAAAAACCACAGAGTATTTAGTGACATAGGACTTTAAAGGGTATGTACTGACAAAGGCTATTCAAATCAGCGGACACACTGAGGAATTACCTCAGCTGATGGTTTAAATTTAGGCTGGGCTACATAATATCTGAGAGACCTGTTCCAAGCATAAAAAGAAGGAATTATCATATGAAGCATTAAGGATGCACCTTCAGATTCTTGAACTTGGTTATGGAGTGATTTTCTTTTACTTGGGAGTTGGACATAGCGTCTGTGACTCAGATTCCAACAGTTGTGTTAACTTGGACAATACTTCTGCTTTGATGTAAGAGGAGCTCTTGGAGTAGTATCTTATCAAGAAATGAGCTTTCAGAAGAGCATAGGGAAAAAAAAACCACTACATCTTTCTCATGACATCAGTGCGGCTATAGTTTTTGGTACTTCATCAGGAATTTTACTCTCAGAAGCCTTCCACTTTTGTGCTTCAGTGCCAGACAGAGAATAACTTCTATGAACTCAGAAGTATTTTCCTCTGCACTGTCTTACCATTCATCTAATGTGAGTTGCATCAGGCATTCAAAGCTTTCCAAAAGTGGAGTGCCTCAGGAAATACTCAGGATCACCACTGTCACAGGAGTGAATGAGCAATTCCATTACAGCATCATTTGAGTGAGAAACTATGTATTGCTGAAATACTACCACAAAGCTGACTAATTTATCAAGTGTTACTTCTCAAACCATTAAGTAGAGTATGGGGGTTTTTTTTCTGTTTTCTAGCATAATGAAACATGATTTCCTAGAGTTTCTTCAGTCATTTAACTTCTGGCTTAATACTAAAGGAAAAAAAAAAATCAGACTTACTTTAAAGTTTAAGCAATTTTTTGTATGAGTGTTACATACCAATATTTAAATTCACCCATCATGATTAAATAGCTATATCTCTGCTTAACTCAGGCAGGGGAGGAGTTCAGATGAATAAGAACAGTGTTTAGAATACTAAGTCTTTTAAATCAATCAGTATGCCTTTTATGGCACGTTTATATAATGAAAAGTTCAACACTAACAGTGCATTATAGGTGTATACGCACACACACTTCTTAAAATGAACAAAGGGAGATGTCAGAAGGATTCAATTCAATGCAAGAGGGGCTACCCAGAAACTGGTAGTTTAAAGACGAGAGTTGAACAGGATCCACCTAATATACTTTTCCATTTCTGATGCATGAGTGCTGAATTGTGCAGTTATGTGCAACAAAACCCCAGTGAAGCAATGCATGCTAGCAAATGCCCGCCCATAGAAAGAAAACTTAAAATTCCTTTATGAAATGACATAGCAGACCATGCAAGGCACCCACACCCAAGTCGACAGCTCAGCAAGATGCAAGCAAGAGCTCTCTCTAGGAGAAAGAGAAAGGCTTCTACCACAGCTGGCTGAAAACGTAAGGGGTAAGCATCAAAAGCAGAAAGCCAGTGAAATGACAGTGCTTGACTGCAGAGCAAATAAAAGAGGCAGAGCTTTTTTTGACGATGTAGAGTTTGGAAAGGTATGCTTAGAAACTGCAAGTGGTAGCCCCTGTGTTCAGGTGTATAGGACACTAAATACATGAATGTCAGTTAAAACTAATTGTGAAGAGACATGTTTGGTTTTTTTAATTATTTTCTTTTCCTTGTGGAAAGAACCAAAGTCTCAAGTGCCTGCTTGAGCTAAGAGGCAAGAGTTGTTTCAGAAGTATTACCAAAATCCTTATTCCGAACATCTTCAAGTGGCACATTCATGCAAAGAAATGCTTCTTGACAGGGACGTGTTTTATCAGACAAAAGGTAGATAGTCCTCCTAGAAAGGACTGCAATACCAGAATGTTGCATTAAAGTTTGGGAAAAGATGAAAGTGAAATATTGAATGTTTCTGAGCTTTTACTATTGGTAAAGTGGCAGCTAATAAGTCCTTAGGTCAGCTGAGCGCGTTATAGTGAGCGCTGCCAATAATTCCTTTTATTCCTCAGCTAGTCAAGAAACACAGCCCTCGATATCTGAGTCACTGTTCCACATCCTGCTCTGCTTCAGCACTTCCTCATTCAAGGCAGAGGCTCCTCGCAGCAGCACATTTGAATCTCAGCACATTCGGACAGGATACTGAGAGATTCTCCCGAGGTAAGTAAGAGATCAAGTTTTCTATCTTGAAATACTGATACTACGGAAACTGCAGTATCTTGGCTATGCCCTTTTAGCTAAGGTCTTTTACAATCGCTTCAGACGATGTGAACATGGGAAAAGTGAAAAAGAAACAATCTGGGTTTGGTTGTTTGGTTTGTGTTGTTTTTGGTTTGGGTTTTTTTTTTTTTTTCCCTTTGTCATAAGTGGCAGCTTGCTGGAGAGAAAAAATACAGATTGAGGGGTTTCCCAGTTCAAAGGTTTCAGCTCTGCAACTCCACTCCCCTTCACTGACTGCCAGCTGGGGTGCACTTAGACTGCAAAATGAGAAGCGAGGCTACCGGTAAAACAAAAGGCAGCTTTCACAGCTTTCACCTGACACCCCAAAAGGCATCTCCAACTAATTTATTCACTGAGTACAGTTTTGCCTTTATTTCTGCTCTTTATCTTTTTGCTTTTCTTTAGTCATTAAACTGACACACCAACAGAAGTGACCAAAGGGGGAGTTTCAGTTTAGCGTTCAGAGAATGAACGAACACTAGGCTGAAAATAATCACACTTACTACTTCGAAGTCAGCTGAGTAAGAGAAAGTGCCGAGTGTCTTGCCTGAGCCTACTAGTCACACCAAAAACGAAACCCTGCCTAACTTTTCAGGTTCTGAATGTTCACTGTTTACAAACTGACAGTGTGTAACAGCAGCTAAACCCCCTGTGCGAGGAAGGTAAGGAGTCCCGTTGTACTGAGCAGCGCACACACAATCACTTAAGTTAGGGCTGCACAAAACTCTAGGTCTCAGTTTGCAGCTAGTGAAGAAATCAAGTGCAAGAGTGAAAAGACAAGAAAGAGGGCAAGCAACTGCAATTTGCCCAAGTCGTAAGCCACCATAGTTTGTGACAAGTGTTTGTGGACTTTGAAAAAGAAGATAAGATATTGTTGCACAAGTAGGTTTCAGACAAATTTGTTCCCTTTGAGCTTTGATGGAAGGTTTATATTAGATGAATAAAAAAGAAAAAACACAACCACAGATGTACATACCAGTCCATACAGCAGGGCATTTAAAACAACTTTTTAATTTTAAAATCTATTTTTATTCCTGATAGCTTGTCCCTCCTTCAGAAGCAACTGTACCCACCAAGGTAATGCAGGGAGAGAGGAGGGTAGAAGAGAGTCACCTTGGAAAAGTACAAAGCAACTGATGTCACGAAGCCTAATTTCCTGTACCGCTGTGTGAACTTGGAATTCGGGCCCCTCATACCAGACAATTTTGCCTTTTTGAAGACTAAATTGACAGAAGTATTTCACCAGTTGACTAAAACTGAATCCTGAGTGAGCAGTGAAACTACACAGCTATAGATTTCAGTTCTCATGAAATCAAAAAGCTTGCTATTGTTTTGAGTTTAACTTGATAATACAAGTGTTAAGCAACGTAAAGGCAGAGATCAGCACAGATTTTTCCTTCTAGAGACATTAATTAGTTATTTCTAGAAAGAGAGGAGGTGGTAGAAAATTTTCATCTCCAAGCCCTCTTTTTGTAATGCACACCAGGCCACTGAAATATTTACCAAATGAGTACTACAAAAAAAGTCTCCAACATGCTGTCTCCAGTTATGAAAGTCCTAAAATGAGACTGCATTGATGTATACTACATTCAAGAGACTGATCTTTTGGTGGAAGTCACCACTTCTTCACATTTTGTCTACCAGAGAAGCCATTCCAGGGGGTGGGAGGCTGGAAGAACATTTTACTTTTCAAAAGAAAAAAACCTATATATTATTTAAAAAAAAAAAAAAAAAAAAGAAAAGAAAAGAAAAGAAAAGACAACCACACACAACAGTGCAGTCAACTCTTTAGGGGGCTTGTTGGCTTTTCCCACCTTATCATTGTAGATTACATCTACGGCTTACTGCTAGCACAAAACAGACATGGACTTGTTGGAGCAGGTCCAGAGGAGGTCCACAAAAATAGTCAGTGGGCTGGAGCACCTCTCCTCTGAAGGAAGGCTGAGAGAGTTGGGGTTGTTCAGCCTGGAGAAGAGAAGACTCTGGGGAGACCTTATTGCAGCCTATCGGTACTTAAAGGGGGCCTTATAAGAAAGATGGAAAGAAACTTTTTACTAGGGCCTGTAGCGACAAGACAAGGGGCAATGGTTTTAAACTGAAAGAGGGTAGCTTTAGATTGGACATAAGATATTTGTTATGATGAGGGTGGTGAGACACTGGAAGAGGTTGCCCAGAGAAGTTGTGAATGTCCCATCATTGGAAGTGTTCAAGGTCAGGTTGGATGGGGCTTTAAGCAACCTGATCTAGTGGAAGACATCCCTGCCCGTGGCAGGGGGGGTGGACTAGATGATCTTTAAGGGTCCCTTCCAACCCATTCTATGCTTTTATGGTTAGTATTTAAGAATCCTTTGAAAAAGTTGAGCTGGTTTCTGTCTCTCACCCCCCCAGTTACATTCCTTCTCTGAACTGTGTTACAGCCTTCCTTCCCACTCAGGACGAGGAGCCCATAGAACCAACCACCCCCTACAGAAGCTGAGCATTCCTAAACACACACAGAAAGTAGCAGCCCAGTCCAGGTGACAGGACACTGCAGGCACACGTCAATGGACAGAGCTTTGTTTCAACAGGCGAGAGAAAGAAGGAGAGGAAAAGCCTCTGAACAATGAGATACTTTTCTGCCATAGTCCATTAAATATACATACACACACGTACTGAATGTGAACATGTATTCAGTAAAATATTTCATTGAACGCTGACAATTTTCAGAGGCACATGGGGATGTATACACATTGCAGATGTACCTGCGGTCAGATTTTTCAAAGCAGCCTTAGCCTCAGAGACTTCCAGTCATTGATTTCAGTTCACATCTGCCCATATGTCTTTAAAGCAGCACCTCACCACTTTCATGCACATCTTAACCGTATGGCAAGGCATGGTGCAGAGGTGCCTGTGCTAACAGGGTCTGGAGAAGTGCCACTGCCTCCATGTTGCACTGGCATGAATTCCCTGTGTTGATGAGGAGTTACTAATTGCAGCTCCCCACCACACTCACAGGGCTCTGCTGCTCCTGGCCTGGGAGAGGAGCTCAGATCAGCACAGCACAGGGCTGCGTGGACACCCTCAGCCCTGGTCCGAGGCACCCATACCACCTATGGTGGTTAGCAGAGGCATACCATAACTCACACTAGCTTGGGTTTTTAACTGGGTTTATTGCTGGGAGGGAGAAAGGAGAGATTGGTTTTGATGGTGGGGGTTTGGGTTCTTTTTGTTTGGGTATTTTTCTCTTTATGTTTTCCTTTTCCTTCCCGGTCACACAGAGTACTGAACAAATAAAGCTACAGCCACCTTCAGCATCACTAAAAGGAATCTCCATTTTATGGCTGTAGCTAATTTCAGATTTGGTTGTTCTCTCAGCTGCCTTCCCCTCTATTTTCTCTGTATTTTCTTTTTTCTAAACTCTGATTCCAGCCACCAGACTTTTCTACCAGTCTGTCCCTATGCTAGTTGCTAAAGTCATCCGTAACAGAATAAAATAAATGGCTGGTACTAGGACAGTGTCTTCAAGGAGGTGCCCAATAAGACCGAAGGAAGAAAGTGTATAGCCCTTAATCGTTAATCGGTTTCAAGATGCCTGCCGAGTAAGGGACAAGGGGTAAAGAAAGTTAAAAAAGAAAAAAAAAATCATGAATTGGAGAAAATATATTCTAGTCCTTTTAGAATAGATTATATACAAGTCCTAAACTGCAGAGGTGTCCATGTGCCTATCAGCCCCTAGGAATGCAGATTGCTCAGAACAACTCTGCCTCCCCAGCACAACAGTTTACAAACAATAAATACATAGCTAGCTCAAGGACTCCAAGCTAGACAGTTTCCAGGCATGGAAGACTTGCTCTGACTTTGTGCGTGTTAAACTACACAACTTCTTACAAGGGATGTGACCGCAGTCTAAGTTCAGTTAAGATTTCTTAACATCCCAGAGCCAACTGTCTTAAAGCCATACTTTCTTTTAATCCCCCATCTGTGGGTTACCACTTTTTGGTTTTGCTTTTAATGCAACCACAGGAAAAAATTCCCTCACGCACAGCAGAAAAGCTCAACCCACCACAGCTTTTCTAGTTACAACGTAAAAGCACCTTCGGCAACAGATACTACTTCAGTTCAGCCACTGCCTCAGAGGGTCCACCTCCTTGCAGGTGTGTGTGGGAGGGAAGCCCCTGAACCCGTGTTGTCAGCCTCCTGCCTTGCTAAGCTTTGCGCATAAACTCCAGCAAACGTTGCCTGTATATGATTTGTTTTACCACATCCTCTGGACCCTTTACTCTTAGTGTAAGTGAAGGTGGCTCAACTATGCCCTTTCAGCGAGAGACTTGCTCTGTTGGCAGACAGGACAATGCGTAAGCCAGACTTCAAGAGGAGTAAAATGCCATTTGCACAGATCTACAAAGGCATCAAGAGCTAACACCAAAACCTATGACTGCAGCATCCGTATAGCAATATGCCCCTGGAAAGCAGAATTATTCAACACACCCAGGCACCCAGCCCGCCTACTGAGCGCAGCAGGCATTAGTGCAGCATAACAGTAAGAGCACTCAGTAGCATCCTGAAGGAGAGCACCTGCAGTGGATGAAACCACAGGACTTGGTGTCATTTGCAAGGATTTGTTTCAAGTATTTTAGTTTCAGTTACCACAGTTTACCAACGTTTCACTCTGAATTCACTTCTGTTCTATAAACAGAGAGTGCTGGTGACTGGTGTAATTTCACTTTTGCTTGGTGTAGTTGAAGAGTGCAACTTTAATGAAGAGTGGGAGGATGGAGAAAACAGGCAAATTATTCAGAGAACACTAGTTTTTTAATTTTTAAAATTATTTCTACAACTTAGTTTTGCATGCAGGTATTTTTATCTCACACCTCCTTCTGTATATATTAATGTGCAGTTTTCGGTATTATTTTATTTACAATTTCTTTGCAAGGTGGCTGGAAAGACTAGGCACAGTGAGGTGAAGGAGACTGCTATTTGCTTGATTTCCCCCCCCCCCCCCCCTTTTTAAAAAAAAAGAATTAAGTCAGTTAGTTGAGAAATACATTTGGACTCTACAACTAAGTGCGTCTGAAGTATCTCTTCACCTCTGGCTTTCCAGATGTCATTTCCTAACATCCAAGTTTCCCTGTGTTCCACATTGCCACGTGCTTAAGTTCTGAGCCTGCAGTTTTTTGTAAAAGCAAACTTGCTTTCAGCTCCTTTCCTTGCCAGAGCAAGGTCAGCTGTCACCACAGTTAGAGAGCTGTCTGAGCTAGAGCCAAGCTGTTCCTTGCCATCGTTTCTGATAAGAGGATTATTTTATTTTGACATCAGGAAAGGGAAGAGCATCCAGAACTCCCTACAGCTCCCTTGCTGAGGCAGCCCAGCTTAAATTTGGTTGTTCTTTTTAAAGAGTAGATTTACAGGGTCTCTAGGGAGTTGCTGCATTTTGCCTCCTGCATCCTTGCATGCATGCAAACTGACTATTGTGTACATCTGCAGACTTAGCACGTTCCAGCTACCTGGCTTTGGAGGAGCTGGCATTGTCTTTTTCTTCCCCATTACAGCAAACAAACAGTGCAAAAAACACTGAACTGCACCCAAAACACGCTTGTCTTGCAGTTAACATATGCTTACTTCCTGAAAGGTGACAGTTTCCTCTTACCCAAATGCACTTTACTATCCAGACAAGGACATCTCTCTTAAATAGCTATTATAAGGGAATCTAATAGCCACATTCTTTCCCTCCACCCACCAGAAATACACATTTAGAACTTCCAAAGGAAAAAAGACAAAAAGAAAAAAGATGCCCAGAAGCATTTGTGAAACCCAAGAGATGAGAGGAGATGGTGACAGGGAGTGTCACCATTCTTCCAGCTCTACCGCATATCCAGCAAGGGCCATTCCATAGTTAATTCAATCCCATGCACTCCTCACTCAATCACCCATAGCAATGCTTCTGACTACTCAGGCTGCAAGCTAAGTTTTCCTTGCAGCTGGCAGAATTAGAGTTAGTTAGCAGTGCTGCAGCCAGCTGCCTGGGGCAGCACAGTGTTTGGCACGGGCTAACCACACTAACTGCTGCATCCTCCAACTCCTGTGCTGCCACACACTATTCATCTGTTAGCAAAACGCACAGCGGTGGCTTAAAAGCTGGCTCGGGCATCTGCACATCCTGCAGCAACTGCATTGGAGTTATATTTCCAAGAGATTTTTGAAAGCAGAGCATGACCCTGTAGGAATTTGAGGCCCCTTTGTGCTAGGATCTATAGAGTAGAAGCTATTAGAGCTTCTACTGTTTCCTATAGCAAAATTTATTTGCTTTTACAGAGTGATTTTTTTGTTTGAGATGAGGAAGGAGTCTTTCCTGACAAGAAAGGTTGCAACAACATGCAGTTGAGAGGATGGGAATGAGAGCTCCCTGGGGTACCCCTGTTGTGCTGCATCTCTTGTATTTTCCAAGTCCTCTGCTGGGAGAGAGGGAGGAAAAAAAATAAAAAACTTCGAGGCTAAAAGGTTTCCCTGGAAAGGTCTCCTCTGCAAGATAGGCTGGGAAATAGCTGTGCCAAGCTAGAGAGTCAGGGGTCAGCATTTCATCTGTGACTAAAACTCATGTAAGTCCCTATACCGTAACACTCATTTTACTACCTCCTCCCCCATTTTTTCGCTCCTCACAGAGGAGCGAATGAAGTGGAAAAGAGTGTGTTCATTTGTACTAGAGCATTGTCACCCACCCAGTAAGTATACTCTAGGGAAAGCTAACTCCATAAACAGCTCTTGGGCCCACAGTTAGGGTCCATTAAGGCCAAGGAGAGCAGCAGCACCTTGCTGAGCACAGACTCCTTTTATGGCACTAGGATGTGGCCATCCATGGTCTGGATGAAGCCTTAATATTCTCAAACCAAAAGCAAAATACCTAATTAAAGAGCTAGCAGGGTTGTATGGTAGGTCTGGCTGGGGAATCTTTGAATTTCCTCACGGGAAACTTCTGTCCTCAAAAATTATCCTCCACACAATTAATTTCACCTTTTGAGTACCTAACTACAGCTGCAAGTTTCATGGTGGTCATGGTATGAAGCCACTATATTAATTTACAGGTGTCTTCTGAATACTGCTTTCACAGCTGAAGTTGGACATCTTGATTCAGATGTAAAGTGACATGCACAAGCTGTTCTAAGTCAGTGCAACTCTTCTGGCTTGACATGGTTGGCAGTGTGTCCCCACCTCACCCCAACTACAGATCTGTTCCACACCTCAGAAGAAGGGAGAGAAGGATTCAAGTTAGCATAGCCTTGATTAAAATTCAGTTTTATTGTACTGGTCCCCATTTTCCCTTACTTTTCTTCTGTGTTGAGAGAGGCATAAACAAGTTTCTACCCAGAAAGAGTCCTTGTGTCAAGGGTCATCTTCAGGGGGTGTAAAAGTGCTACTTCAGCTTCAATCCTCCTTGCATTTGCAGCCCATGGTACAGGAGATTTTGCAGTGGAGGAGCTGTAAGAAATAGGGCACAGCTGAGGTAACACAAGTCACAGCTAAGACCACCATCAGCTCACTGCCAGCAAGGTACAGATCAGAGACACCCCATGACTTACCCTGTTTAGGCCGGGGCAAGTATTTCATCTTGGGTGGCTCCAGAGCCTGGGGGACTGCAAGGCTGCAAAGCTAATCCTCAGACATTTTGCCTCCCCTGAACAACTGCTTAGAAATAGGGTTGCTTCAGTTCCTAAAACCTCTGTGTTTCACCTCAGAGCTGCTCTAAGGAGTTCACTGTCCTTCTCCAGCTGCCACCTCAATTTTGTCTCCCAAATGACTGTTTACAGCTTGGATGAAGGATTAAGAAAGACCAACATGTAGCATTTTTAGTTCAGTCCTCTAAATAAACAGTCCTAGAAGCCCCAAGGTCAGCTTTGAGGTCCTCAAAATCTGAGGCACTGTAAGATACATCCCTTTCCGACTACCAGATGGGGGTTGAAGAGCCTCATTAGTTATGTAAGGGCTTTGAACTGCAGGCATGAGATCAGCATGTTAACATCTAGAGAAGACTTCCATGAGTGCTCAGAGGAAGTGCCTGAAAACTAGGCCATTTGAAGTTTACATATTTTCAGTACTTTCTGTGAATTATTTCTCTCGTGTTGAGCCCATAAGCTTCTAATTTGTTTAACAATTATCAGTTCAAGCACAGTACCAACCACACCTAATAATTGCTAGTTAACTCTCCACAAATGTGTCAGCAAGGAGAGGAGAAAAGAGCTTGTTCTGTTACACATTCTCACAGACAGACATTTGTGTCTAGAGAAGGGGCAGCTGTAACTTTTAATGGCATTTAATAGTGCTCTAAAGATCCAAACAAAGTATTTTGTTTGTCTGCATTATAATGAATCCTCAAGATGTTTGGCAGCTGCCAGTAAGCTAAGTACAATGCCATACCTAATCAATTATCACTTTGTGCTTTCCTCTCTGAGGTGTCGTGGTTTAACCCCAGTTGGCAACTGAGCACCACGCAGCCGCTCGCTCACCCCCCCACCAGTGGGATGGGGGAGAGAATCGGAAGGGTAAAAGTGAGAAAACTCATGGGTTGAGATAAAAACAGTTTAATAGGTAGAGCAACAGTCACGCACGCAAGCAAAGCAAAACAAGGAATTAATTCACTACTTCCCATGGGCAGGCAGACGTTCAGCTGCCTCCAGGAAAGCAGGGCTCCCTCACACGTAACGGTGACTTGGGAAGACAAACAGCACCACTCCAAACATTCCCCCCTTCCTTCTTCTTCCCCCAGCTTTTATATACTGAGCATGATGTCACATGGTATGGAATGTCACATGGTATGGGATATCCCATTGGCCAGTTTGGGTCAGCTGTCCTGGCTGTGCCCCCTCCCAGCTTCTTGTGTTCCTCCAGCCTTCTCAGTTGGTAGAGCATGGGAAGCTGGAAAGTCCTTGACTAGTATAAACACTACCTAGCAACAACTGAAAACATCAATGTGTTATCAACATTGTTCTCACCCTAAATCCAAAGCACAGCACTGTACCAGCTACTAGGAAGGAAATTAACTCTATCCCTGCTGAAACCAGGACAGAGGACATCATAATCCCTTTTCCTGTGAGAGTTCGGTATGCAGTAAATAGCACACCAAGTCCCATTAAACACTCTTCTCCCAACTTCCCCAACTGAAATTACAAGATGCAGCTTGAGTAAGCAGTAGGTAATCTCCACATTCCCATCATCAAAGACCAATGAACTTCTCATTGAATGCATCAGCTATTTTTACTAGTAAGCAAATACAAATGGGAGAAAGAATCCCGTCTTTCCAAATCAAAGTTTCCGTATAGTTTTAATTCCAAGCTTAGTCATTTCTGAGGCCCCAGGTCTTGTCATACATTACCACAAATACTCAGAACTCAGGCTTTGGCCACCTCCAAAAGATGGGTTTTCATGAA
This sequence comes from Pygoscelis adeliae, assembly GCF_000699105.1. Classification (NCBI taxonomy): domain Eukaryota; kingdom Metazoa; phylum Chordata; class Aves; order Sphenisciformes; family Spheniscidae; genus Pygoscelis; species Pygoscelis adeliae. Next base: position 259,467 of record NW_008825427.1, read on the forward strand.
GTGTTAGTGGCAAGGAAGGATGTGGATTCAGGCAGCTCACCTGTGGGAAGCAGGGGTGGCCCAGGCAGCACATCTTTTCCCAGCAGCATTAGGAAGACTCACTCACTTGCTACATCTGTCAAGACTAAAAGCAAGTGGCATATTACAGTGACAAAAATCCTCCTGGCTACAGCTTTGTTAGACATCTCCCTAGAAGGGTCTACTTCCCTAGAATCTGATGGCAAAGCAGAAAATCAATTGTTTACTCTAGCAGTAACAGCCGTGCATTGAGTAATATTGTGTTTTATGAGGGTTTGACTGTATCAGAAAAACACTCGTAAGTACTTTGAGACATGCAAGACTGGGCAACCATTCAATCCTAACAAAATATCCACAGCATGCTACAAGGTGCCAGAGAACCTAGCCAGATATACCTATATATGCCCATGCCTCTATACTCTGCACATGGATAAATACTACTTTAAAGTATTTGACCTATGATTTTAAATGGATCTTCTGCAAGAACTAAATAAAGTAGTCTTTTTTTAAAGAAGTGTAACAGGAGTTCTTAGTTAGAGGAACCCAAAGACAATCCCTTCAGCTGGTATTTTACATGTCTTGCTCTCACTTATGGAAAGCAGGGCTATTCACTGGTGTTTACAGTTCTCAGAACGTGTATGATATGACAGAAAGATAAGATCTTGTCTCTGTCTCCGATTCGTGTAAATATGCACCTTAAGAGATCACTAAAGCAGAGACTATCAGAAGAGCTTGAGAGTAAACAGTTTTTAAGGATTATCACAACTAGGATGCCCAATGTTTATGTCATGGCTCTAGGACACGTGGACAGAGAAACATTTGAGAAGACTGGCCCTGCAACTACATAGTCATAACCATCTGCTCAGTTATGGGTGGCCTCCCCAATTATATTGGTTCTCATGAGATATTATCAGAGGTTTCCACTCACACACATCTTGATTTTTTTTATATTGCTGGAACAATACAGCGCATCTTTGTGCCCTTTATACTCCAAGCTGCCCAAGTAGCAGTTTGCTGCTGCACAACACACACATAATAGCATTTCCAAAATCAGTGGCACAGACCTAATCACTCTAATGCTCCAACCCACATATTCCTGGATTTCCAAAGAACAGTTATTATCTAGGTGATGCAAACCCTCATCACTTGTGTACAACTCCAGCCAAGAGCTTGAAGGATGCCAAAACAGATGTGCCACTGGCACCTGCTACTGTGCAGAAGAGCTTGTATCTTTGTTATGGCACTGTAGACTGAACCAGCTCCTCTGGCTACCCAGAGCTACTAGATTACAGCCAGCGGAGCTGCAACCTGTTCAGCCATTGCAGAAGGAGCTACTGGGTCTGGATCATCCTAGGGAAAAAACCCTGATGTGAGATGCCATCAGAAGGTATTTCACAAGGTCTTAGT
>NW_008825427.1:260934-273292 GCF_000699105.1 Pygoscelis adeliae
GATAAGTGTGTGTGGTGGGAGCAGGGAGATGTCACGAGGGGTGCTTCAGCTAGAGCACTGTCAAGACTTCTCAAAAACGCTAGTGAAGGTAAATGTTGCTGTTTTGGAAAGGAAAGGGCTCAGTTGCTCCTGCCACTACAGAGCAAAGGGGAGGAGGAAGGGATGGGAAGGGGTCAAGTAAGATTGCGGAGAAGCTGTCTCCGTCTTCTACTACCTTCTCCCCAAACAGCAGCTGCCAATTCTTCCACCTTGGCACCTTCCTCAGACTCTAGCTGCTCCTTGCAGACCAGTGCCCTAGGCAGCTGCCTCCTGTGCCTGAAGGAGGCTGCTATTTGCAGAACCAGGGGCTCAGTGCAGAGCCCCATAGTGCAGGACTAAATCCCTACAAAATTTCAAATGATTTTGCTTTAGATCAGTTCACTGATTGCAAAGATGTTTGACTGTACCTATCATTCTGGAGGCTAATAATCTAATCCATTCACAAAGCTTACCTTCTCAATAAGGAAAGGTGAGGCCTAGAAACCAAACTGTAGGTCAGTGCAATGCACTGCTGAATTTGCAAGACTTATTTGGGATGTGCATTTCACACTCTCAACTTCTAGTTTGGGGCTAGTTGAAAATATACTGTAAAACTAAGTTTGCCTAAACTTTCACAGGGGGTTTCCTATATTGAAAGTGTAGAACCGCAGAGAGGCCAGGCTGATCTTTCACAGCATATGAAAGCTTGTGGTTTTGCACAAGCTGCTCCTCTTTCTTTTCAAGTCATTACTCACCAACATGCTTAAAACAGCATGAACATAAAAGTTCTGTTCAGCATCTCTGACACTGAGAAAGGTTAAGTTTGGTGGACTCAATTACAGAAAAGAGATGACAGCAGCTACCTGTGCGCTGCTCTCCTAGCGTAGGTGTAGCCTGCCTACCGAGCCAGTAAGTTGCCTTTGTAGTGGAGTTGTACAAAGTTGATCTAGTGACTCATTGCTAAGGTGCTTTGTTTGGGCCCAGGGCCGTATCTAAAGTGACCTCCACCACAACCCTCAAGATGACCCTATTGTCCACTACCAAGTAACCATCAGATGCTATTGCAACACAAGACATCTGTGTAGCATTCATAAGCTTGACACCACCTGGTTGCTTTCAGGAATTAATTCTCCAGCTTACTTTCAGCTATGTCCTACTTTCAAATGACAAGCATTACGCTCTCTGGTATTAAAAACAGTAACTGGTGAAAGGGTTACACGGCTACAACTGAAGTAAGCTCCCTTTGAGGAAATGAAACAATTCGCTACCAGAGCTCCATTATCACTGAACTATATCACCTTAGAAAAGCAAACTAAAGACCACTTGAAAACGAGCAACTTGTAGGACTCATATCCCCCACATAGTTCTTGGGAGCGATAATCAATTTGCTTATCGGGTTGTCATCTTTAAGTTCAAAGACTGGCTTATCTTTTCTGTTCTCTCACAATCCAGAAAGATCACTATCAGCCAATTGTATGAAGATGCAATTAACAGTTCACAACCTGGTTTCTTGAGAAAAGTAAGGCTTATGTGATCAAGCAAAGCACCTGCCTAATTCCTCCCTCTTCTCCCCAACATCCCTTGTAGCCCTTTGACAAGTCTTTCAAAACTAAGCAAAAAAAAGCCCAACAAAAAAAAAAACCCAGAGGAGATTGTTAGCACTGTTCAAGGCAAGAGAAAAGACAAAAACCAAGACAGCCCTGTAAAGTCAGCTCTTGTAAGAGTCCAGAGAACCTGTGTTAGAGAGCAAAAGCATTAACAGCAGGAGACATTAGAGAATCCATGCCAGAACCCATCTGCCTGTTCCATGCCCTTCTGTGCAGTTTTCTTCCAGCAATTATGGAACAACAGTTAGTCTTCCCTTGACACAGCCATTCTACTAGGGAATACAACATCCAGCACAAAGCATTTCCAGCTTGACTGCTGGTAACTCTCTGTTCTTCGGGCATCCTTTGTAATATCATCTGTATTGCTGTTGTGGTAACATCAGTTGGACTTCCTAGTCTCTCCGATCTAGTTTTTTCTTTCTTTGTGTTTAAGACAAACATGAGAGTTACACTCTGCAGCTCTTGCCCAAATAAGAAGTGCCCTGCTGGATCACGGAAGTCTAACCTAGTTCTTCATCTCCAGCAGTAACAACAAGAAACACTATTGAGATATAGCATGGGTATCTCAGATACTGGCCAGGCTTACATTGCACTTGTACTCCCCCAGCATCCACAATTCATGCAGTCCTGCACAACTGCCTACATGAGCTAATTAGGAGCAAAGCCAGAGCAGGGACAAACATTGCCCAAGTCATAACAGCAATTAGCATTTGCTAACTTTAAGGATCAGATGTGTGAGGGGTACATAAGTTAAATGTACCTGTTTTTCAGAATCACCTCCTATAGCTCCACCTCAGGTCCTTCCTAGCACTGAGTTGCCACTGCAGACTAGCCCAGGTCATCCTTAGCTACATCTCGTATGCTCCTGGAGTTCTTTGTCCTGTTGCATTGCCTCAGCTCCATCACCACATTGCATGGCTAAATCACGCTACCATCTCTGGCACGACAGTCACCTCTGTGCTACAGGGGAGAAGAGGAACCATGTGGTCTAGCCCAACAGTTGACAAGTGGTTTCTCCAGATTTTCCTAGGCTTGGGATAGTGGTTTCTGCTGGCTTTTGCCTCTAACAGCTCCAAACTTGTCTCAGGCAACATTACTGCCCCAAAGCACACCAGAAGTTATTGTTTCAAAACAGAAATTGGATCCAACAGAGTTTGGGTCCAAAAACTTTTCTCACTGCCTCAGCTGTGATAGAGCTCTTAGAGTCACTGTTGAGAAGTGCATGAAATCTAACCCATTATCAGTTCAAAACATGTTAGTGTATAAGCCAGCAGCCAGACACCCTATGGAGCAAAATATTAAAGGAGAAAAAGGGGGAAAAAAAGAAGAGATCAGTTGTGCCCTGTGAAGATGAGGGCTTGCAAGGCTGTCAGTGCTGATTTGCAATAGGAAAATGAAGTCACAGAAAGACATTGCAGTAAGAAATGTGACAGTATAAGCAATTGTGGTTTCCATCTTACACTGTTCCTCTGCTTTCTTCCAGGGGAAAAGACCCTTCTACTGTAAAGTAGTCCACTGAGGGAAGGGGGAGAGAAGGAATGGGAGGAGGTGGGTTTGGATTTTTTTATAAAACATCCCAAACAGAGCTGAGAGTCGTCTTCCAATTCTGGAAGAGCAGTACTTCAGCCAAGTACAGCCCTCACCTAAAAATCATTCACAAGAAACTCTGTTGAAGTCCTACAGTTTCCAACAAGAAAGTCAAGACACTGAACCACCACAGAAAAAGGAAAACAAGCACACACAGGTCCCCCCACCAAGTCACACACACAGTTAACAATGAAACAACTTGCAGTAGGTTCCCCACATACACCCGAAGGAGAGAGCAGGCAACGTGTGAAAATTAATTGTACACACACGGCTGTAAGAAGAATAGGATACTGTTGTCAGAAAAGGGTAAGGGGGAGGATGCCACCTCTTTCTTGTCCCACGGTTCTGAATAGAAACACATCTATAGGAAGCAAACACAAGTGGTCTTTCAGAGTGCTTCAGAAGAAAGGAGTTGCCTTCTTTGCTTCCAAAACCCAAGCTTGCTACTTCAAAAAGAAGCCAGCACCTCCCTGTGTGGTCGTGACTACAGATGGGGGTAAAAAATGCAATGCTATTGCACTGATAACAGAAAAAGCACTTTTGCTGGTGGGACAAGAATGAGAAAAGATCCAATCATGCTTAGAATGTTTGAAACAGGTGCTTCAGATTGTAAAATTATTTGGCTGAACTAGATCTGAACTGAGCATTAACAACAAAATCTGAAATCTTTAAGATTGAGAAACGTTCCAGAGTAGAGGGCCTGCAGGAAGTGCTTGTGATCCCCACTTCTTTTTCCTACTTACACAAATTGATTGTTCAAGATACTTCCTTCAGACAATAAATACATCTACCTCAGCTATCAAGCCAATAGTCTACAGTCCTCCAACACCTGGGCAAAATAACTTGGGCATCTTAACACAACTCTATGCTGTATATTGTATGTACATCCCATTAACTTTATGTATGGCTGTTCTCCACTTGGAACAATTATTTACAGCTTAGCAAAACAAGCATGAAGTGCTTACAGGTGCTTTTAGGGGCCCCTATTTAGGATCCTATTTGCGTCCATCTTTGAAGGGCAGAAGTTTCTTGGACATTAACACTCTCATGCTTGTAACAGCCATACAACTAAAAACTCTCTGCTCTGATTCTAGAGCAGCTAGGTTTAAAAGACTGTGTAAGCTTTAGCTTTGTAAATATTTTCAAAAAACAGGGATTGGGAAGACAATTCCATTGGGAGGAGGGGGCGGGTTTAAGCCTGCAATATTAGGCAACTATCAGCCTTATTTTTGTCACTGATTCAAGAGTTCTTGAACCACTAGGACTTAGTCTTTTTACTAGTACAAAAGTATTCCATGAGTACTTTGTGCTTTTCACTGGGTAACTATGGAGAAGGCCAAGATGGGCTCCTGGAGAAGGGATCAGTTCTTCCTTTTCCTATTTACATTCACTGCACTTATCTGTTTCCTTGCATAAGAAAAGGTGCCACCAGAACATGCAGGAATATCAGAGATACTTTGTTAGGACACAGGTAGTACTGGGTACATGCTGTGAATTTCTCTCAGGGAAAGTTGTTCTATGAACAGTTCTTCTCTCCTCAAAAAGTTCTCACAAACTGCAGCTGCAGGTCTGTTTGCGACAATTAAAAGAAAGCAAACCACAAATAAAACCCAGACATCTTCACTTTTGCTTTAACAAAGCAATGCTCCTAGAGAGACCAGCTCAGGTAGAGACTAGCTCCTTTCAGTTCAGTAGCTCCTACATCAGTGAGTTAATTAATAACATTGTTTGGCCCCAGGTTTTGTTCCGGGACTATAAAGACTTTATGATGAACAGTTGCTTATAAGCATGTTCAACAAACTGCATTTTGTAGCTTCGTAGAGAAACCCAGGATGTGATTCAGGTGGTTCCTCTCGCTCAGAGGAGCCATTGCCGTAGAGTTTGTCTTCTAGGTGTACAAACCCTCAGCAAGGTGCCCAGCATGAGGCTCAGTCAGTTCACTCACAAGTTAACATCATTCTCTGAGGAAGAGCCAAGACAAGTAACACCACCCTTGGTTAACCTCAGTTTCTTTTTCTCCTCTCACCCGGGCATCCTGAGCTTCCATTTTCAGACCCATCATTCCCAGTGTTTCCATGTCCAATGCAGCAACTACAACAATGTTGGCTACTAATTAGCCTCATTTACCTGTGAAGCTCACCACTTTGTTGATGAATACTTAACACCTTCCTAGAGGACAATAATAAATATTTTCTGAACTTCATCCTTCGTCCAACTTTCTTCCTTTTCTCACCTGTCAGGAAATATGGATCCAACTGATTGTAGGGTTATGAGTCAGGGAGGAGATGTGTTGTATAGTAACAGGTCTGATAGTTTATTTTTTCTCTGACCATTGTATCTTAGTGGAATTGCGTATGTGTATCACTAACATAATCTTTTCTTGAAGAAAGGTGGTTTCTACAATATGCCAATTAAAAATAGCTAAGAGGAGAGAGAACTCACGATCCAGAAAAGCAACTTGTAGTCCTTGAGCCCATTGCTGGCAACAGTTGCCAGCAAAAATAAGCATCTGCAGGCTGGGATTTTCCCTGCTTTCACAGTATTGAACTGGAAAGTAATTTTGGAGAATGGAAATTCTCTGGCATTAGGGTGTTATACTTCCTCCTAGACAAGGCATTGAACAAAAGTAATAAAGACATTTTATTGACTATCCCATCAGCTCAAAGCAGTCTCTTGAGCCTGAAATAGTTTCCCTTCTGCTTCCTAGGAAAGTCCCCCAGAATTTCCCTTTCTCCCTCTCCCTTGTGACCAGGCTTTATCCACTATACGAATTTGAAAGTTCAAAGGGAGGGAAGTTTTCCTCTTTCCTTCTTTGGACTGATGACATTTACCGAGGGGGTTTTATAATCCTGGCTCGGTGTGAAAGATAACTGCTGACTGAAGAAAAAAACCACACTTGTAAAGTGGGTAATATATTGAGCGAAACACAGCTAAAGCCATCACCACAAACATTTATGAATTTTTTTTTCTTATACACCAAATGCTGACAGTTTGTCAGCGTTTAAAAAAAGATTTTTTTGCATTGGAGCTTTACAATATAAATAGCTCAATACTGTTCTTACTTTGTGTTCAGTAACTCAATTATTGTTGCGTTATATCCTCCCTAAGTTTTATGGCCCTTCAGCTACACTCTGTCAAGACACTGTACAGATGGGATGGAGAACAAAGATAAAAGGAATCACATTCATGAGCTTTTAGAGACTTCTCAGCTGTAAGCAGTGGAAGAAATCAAAGACTCCTGAGATAACCTAGGTGCTAGCCAGAGAGCTAAGGTCAGACCACACACCTGCTTCAGCGTTCGCAGGACAGCAGGCCCAGCTTGAGACACAGGCAAAACACACTCTTCTCTTAAACGGCTGAACCAGAGGGCTGGTGGCTGTCCAGAGGTGGGAAGCACGAAGCATCTGCTGCTCCTGTGATGCCCATCCCTCCGCAGCAGGAGGCAGCGCCCCGTGTCACCCGTCTCTTTGCCAACCACTAGCCCTGCTCTGTCCCTTCCATGATTTCTAGCACCAATACCCTCTTTAGCCTGCTTTTCCAAGAAGCCTGAACCAGGTCTGTACATGGGTAGCTATGCATGTACCGGGGAGTCCTTGTCCCTCTGCAGGGGCTTAGTAACAAAGGAAAAGTTCAAATAATCATGAGATTTCCAACGTAGATGCAAGTTGAGGAGCTTAGCCCACTGAATGATAGAGCTGCAAACTCTTTGCAGAAATTTGATCTAGGTGGAGACATTTCAGTGTAGGGATGTTTCGACACGTAACAGATTAAACAACAGCATTAGACGATCCAGTCCTTCAATGAGAAAGAATTATTTCACATAGGGAATCTCTAATCCAGATGGCACAAAACCCGTTAAAGCAAATCATAACTACAGTGGGAGCGAAAGGCCACGAGAGAGACATAGAAAAGCAAGGAGAAATTCCTGTCAACCACACCCATAATATGCAAGAACTTCCCATGTATTTAAATCCATTTTGGTTCTTCTTGCCTGTATCTAGCTTACGAGGAGCTATATACAGGGATTCATATCACGTGACATACTAGCTAAAGAAAAGAAATGTTTAGGTAATCAAGAGGGCCAGAGGAAGGGCAGTGAGATAACTTTATTTCACCCATCTTCTCTCCTAGCCAAACGCAGCCTACAAAAGTTTCTCCTCAGCTTATGGCCAGCAAGAACCTCACACACACTCACAGGCAGTAAGAGGGCTAACTAAGCTTTTTCAATGGCAATAAGTAGGCACCCACTGAAAGCCACTTTCACAGAAGATGAGCTCTATACTCCAAAGTGGTACTAGTAACCCAAACTGGATCATCTCTCTCTTCAAAGCCAGGTCTCATTGTCACAACTAGCTTCAGATCATCCATTTCAGAAATATTAGTATTGGTCAGTGTTGTATTAATCCAACAAACATTTTTACTGACATCAGTTAACTGAACAATGCCTCCAAGACTCCTCACATAAGTGAATCTAAGCATAAGTTTGGCCGTTTGCTTGTTGAATAGAGTGCTCCGGAATCAGGTAGTACCACTGATTTAAGGGTCAGTTTGAGTTGATGCCAGAGGAAAAAACCCACAGTGAAGAAGGAAAAATTAAAGTCCTTATTTCCACGTTAACAGTTTGCTCTACAATACCTTTATCTTCAGAGGTTAAACAACAGTAAAACAAAACATCATCCAGAGAGTACTAGAAGCAGACATTCAGACAGGAAGTGCCCCCAAAGTCAGAAAAAAATACACAATATTGATTCAGCTGAAGGAACCCTTGGCCTCTTTCTGCATTGTCATTTGTGACCTACTTCTTTAAGGCTATGGTTTTCTAAAAGGCAAAACAAAACCCCCACACACCTATGCCTTTTTTATGTAACGGCAATCTCTTGAAAGAACAGCTCTTTATTCTTGAGAAGAATTTATTCATCAAAAGAGAAAAAACATTTTGTTGGAACTGGCAAGATAAAGAGCAGTGGAAACTCTCAGAAGAGTAAGAGGAATTGAGAAAAAGAGGAACTTTGGGGGGAGCTATCAGAAAGACATTACAAAAAGGAACAATGACTTTTTGGTTTCTCTTCAGAAGTTTCATAAAAGAGCATGAGACCACCGCACACCACTAGTCACAGGGAATAAGTCTCACCCGGTAAGGACAAGGCCAGGCAAAGGGTGGGACGTACTATATGCTGCTTAGGCTGTGCTTCCTGAGCTTCCACCCAGACAGCGTCAAATCTGCAGCACTCAGAAACCCAGGAGGACTTATGATATGCAAGACAGGGATAGGTGGGGCTGGGAACACTTGCTAGGGATCCAGAGGGCAGATATTGCTCCCTAAGTCAGGAGTCTTTCCAACAGAAAGAAAGCAAGTGAGAGGCACTGCCCTGCCATTCTATACAGCAGCGGCATTCTCTTGAAAACCTAACTGCTAGATCTAGCGCAAAAGTTATGTTACATAGAGGATAAAGCATGTTTTAAGAGAATGGGATGAGAATCCACTACTGAAAGTTACAGTCAGTTGCTATGCAAAACTGCCTAACACAGACCCCACAGGCAGCAGTGACACAAGGTCCCTCTGAGATCTGTGTACAGACATCCTTCTAGTCCCTGGATTGACCTTCACCCAAGGGAATCAAGCAGATGACAGATATGAAATTCCTCGGAAATGACAGCTGGAAATATGGATGGCATAGATCTTGACTCCCTGAGAATTCAATCAGACCAAACATAACACGAAACCACTAAATACCCACAAGACTGCAGCATCATTTGATCAGTGTTGAATTCTGCCCACTTGCGTACCAAGAGCGTGCATCCTTCCTTCCGAAACTTGAAATGAAACATGCCACATTTAGCATCAGTCCCCTGAGCCACCCAAACCCTTCCCATTTTGCAAAGCCACAAACACCTTAGTTTAGTCTGAGAGCTATTTAGAAAGGTTATTCTGAAATCAAGAATAAAGTCTAATTTCCTGAGCATTCCAATTTATCAAGTGTGCTAGCTCATACACACTCCCTTTGTGGCCAGACACATCCAGAGTTTTGCTGTTTTCCTCCAAACCTTTGGGAAGGTGCTTGTGTGTTTGAATCCTGGAAACTCTGATCAGATATAAACTGTAGTTTCTGTTTCCCCCCCACATTTTATTTCTGTATGAGTAGATGAATTCCTCCTTACCAAAATTATTTATTCAAAGCCAGGGGAAGGTGTGTAAGTTCCTGCTGCAGTACTCTGTATGGGGTACAGCTTTCCACTGGGAGCAAGTCATGTACCATCACTCATTCATTCTTTATTCCTGAGAAGGAATAACTTTTCAGATTAGATATGCATTTGATAACAATCTTTCAGTCCCCAGAGCCTGACTGTGGCTCACGATAAGCCTTAAATAAGCAATGGGAAATTCCAGCAGCATGGGGAAACATAAGCAAGCCCAAAGCCAGCACTCCACCCACCACACACCACCTCCACAGCATAGGTGGTGTGACTGGAGCACAGGGAGGGAAGAGAGAGAGCACAGACAGAGTATACAACACTCCAGTGCACAGCAGATAAGGACAAATTCAAAGAGATTTAAATAGCTATGAACTTTGCTAAAACAAACAGGAAAACCAGACCAGCCACCCTCACAAGTGCATGGAGTTTGCTACAGTGCACCTGAAGATAAGGATCCCAATCCAAGACTCGGCTGCCACCACAGCACATTTTGCAGCCTGAAGCCCCAGACAGTCCCCCAGGAGGCAAAGGGCACTTCTTCGCACTGCCTTGAGCTGAGAGGGCGAATCACACAGCAGTTAGCTATGGAAACACTACCTGCCACTGCCCACGAGTCCCCAGAAAATGGCTTTCAAATTAGGGTAATTTGTTTCAAAATCTAAAACCCTAAAAGAGAAAGCCACTGTCATTTTTGGGTACATGCCAGCGTGTCCCTCACTGAGATCCCTTAAATATCTTTCCTTGAACTAATTATAGGACAGGTCTCTAAATGATGCCTCAATTTGTTTACAGGTTGCTTTCAGATAAGATCAGAAGTAATCACCCAGTTTCGCTACAGATTGTTACATCATAAGAACTTTCTCTAAGAAGCCAGACCATAATTTTCACTTGCAAGCTCACTCATTATCTTTCTACCAGCTATTAGCTTTTACCTAAAGGCAAAAGGTCTGCATGGTTACATGAGCAGAGAGCATTTAAAGAAATGACAGAAAATTGCCTTATTGTGTATAAGGAATAGTAAGGCGACATTTCTCTGCTCAGGGTACTCTCAGGATTTCATGAAGTTGGGGAGAAAGGTCCCCCCCATCCTCCTACAAGCATCAGTAAGAACAGTCAGCTTGCACAAATCTGTTCTCAAAAGCCAAAGGCATGCGGGGGGTGGGGGGGAGGGAAGCAGAAGCACTCGAAGCAACTATCAGTGAGTAAGCTACAAAGCTTTGCCAGGTGCGGCACAAGCAGTTTCCTTCTTGGCAGTGGCCTTCATTCATCTGCTAGGTGATTTTGACTAATCCTTTCAGAATTACTTGTGTCTTCTCCAGCTGGTGTATGTTCCAACTTGTATCACCGTTCATTCAGTGCCCAGCTGCATTACCTATGTTACTCAGCCAGTACTGGAGGTTGGCAAATGAAGCAGAAGAGCTGGCAAGCAAATCAATCCCTTCAATATAACATCCAAATTGTCATGTCCACTTAGTTCACAATGACTTTTAAATCAGTGTCACACTTGGTGGTCACCACACCGAGGTACCTCCTCTGTGGGTGGTGAGGGTTCCAGCTCAGCATCTCCCCCCCTGCCCTAGCCAGCACGTTTCTTCAGCCCATCATCCCGTAACAGCCTCTCACCATCCTTCTCTAGATTTTCCATTCCCAGGTCCTTTCTGGTCTAGATCCCAAACTGATCATTCTTTGCAGTGAAAGTATACAGGTGCACCGTGGCTACAAGCCATTGCTCGACTGATCACTGAAACCAGCTGGTTTTTCTGGTACCATAACCTGGCTGCTCAGCCACCAAAACTGCTGCCCCGCTGTATGATCACAGGTGGGTCACACTCCAGCTGTGCCATCCCTGATGATCAAACAGCTACCCACAGAATTCAGAGCAAGGTTTATGGCAATAGAAAAAAAAAAAAACAACAAAAAAATCTGCACACAACACGGGCCCCTGGCTCAGGCACAGCATCTCTACCCATAGCATTTTCTCCTCCTGCCACCCCAGCTGTCCTGACCAGCAGAGCTGTTCACAGGGCAATGTCCTTAATATACTGCAGCAACACTATTTCCAGGGTATCTTATAGAAGATACCATTTTCTTAACTTATTTTAAAGGGAGAGTTTTAGTGCTCCAAAAGCACTAAAATGCCTTCAACAGTAGCATTTAGACCTTTTCTCCCCCTCACCCCTCCTGCACTGGAAAGAGACAACTTGAGACAATTTACTTTGGGACAAAGTCCTGTTATTCTACAGGCACTGGGAACATTTGGTTACTTGCCTACTTGATTAATTTAATTTTATTGCCGGCTGAACTAACGTGTTCAGTAAGTGGCCTCGCACACATGAAGTGAAAGTTGGTGTCATCCAACATTGCCAAGAAGTTCAGAGTTTTGCAATTCAACCATATGCTTTGATTACGTCACATGCCTCAGTTATTTCAGGAAGGTTAGTGTGTTAAAGTTATTAATTAGTATTTTAATTCTTCAGGAAGTGATTCTTCATTGCAAAGCCTTGCTCAGTTAATTGTTTTAACCTCTGAAATATTTTTCAGTCCTAACTAATTCCTTTGTCAGATTAAAATGAACAGTAAATGGATCAACTTTTAAATTTGAAAAAAGTTACAAGGAAAAAAATATTTGTTGGTTTCCTAAACTTCCATTTCATTCAAACCAGCACTTAAAAAGAAGGGGAAAAAAAAGTGAAATATCAAATAGAAAGTAATTATTTTAAATGCTGATCCATGTGGTGACTGAAACATCTTATACCAGCTGAACTGCAGCAACGGGAACAGATCTCCCCTTTAGTGTACTAAGAACAATCCTTCTGGAGGCTCGGTGTAAACATTTTTGTTCCAAGCAGAGTCAGCTCAATCCAGAAAGAAATGTTATTTCAACTAAACAGCACTGGATTAAGCTAAATTAAGGGTCAGGTTCTCCAGCTAGACCAGTCTGAAGCATTCCT
>NW_008825427.1:273305-274427 GCF_000699105.1 Pygoscelis adeliae
TTCCTAAAACAAGACCTGCCTTGCTCTTTCTTTATGCACAAGCTTAAACTTCGGTAGGGAAGTAACAAAAGCACACTGATGGCAAGAGAGCTCAACATTCACATGCAATTCGGATGCAATTTGGTATTTCAGGTCTGATCCCACTTCCCCCCAAGTCCAAGACTTCTGTACAGGCATTTGTGAGAACCAGAAAGCCCATAGGGAATACTTTGGGAGTAAGCCAGCCAAAGCCAGAAACGCAAACAAGCTGGCTGGGCTGTATCAACAACCTTCATGTGGTTCTTGAGTCAGAATCAAAACTGTTACAAAAATGACTGTAATGTCCTTCAGAAGGACGTAATTTCCAGGAGCTCTGACTTTTGGGTCATTACTGTCCGCTGCTATTGCACCTTTACACAGACCTGTTAGCTGGCCACACCTACCAAATTTTTAGTTCTTTCTGCATAGGGAGAAACCATAAGGACCCCCTTTACCTCCAGAGAGAGTGGGCAGGGCCACAGTACCACTACAGAGCACCAGCTGCCAGGCTGCCCTCCTTCAGCCTGGCAAGAGACCTTGCTGCTGCCTAACAGCAAGTTGGTGTGGAGCCCTGGTTCCTCCAGATCCACCTCACTCTTGCCCCAGTGCCAGGCCAGAATGCAGGATAAGTTTGCTCCTGGTATTTTTCCAGAGCAGCCTTATGTAGAGCAGAACATCTGTACAAAGCTAAGAGGGAGGATAAACTCCATGAAGCACTATGGAGAACTAGTCAGGCAGATAAGAGTGGCCATCGGTGCCCCAGTTTCATTTACAAAAGGCAGGCAGGAAGGAAACACATATGGAATAAGCTCACTTTGTATAAATTTATACCCTTGCTTGAAACAATAACCATTACAATGGGGAGGGAGGCAGCAACAGGAGAAGTTCATCAAAAACATGCAGGACACACTGGTTTTCATGTCAGAGAAGCCAAAGATGGCAGATGGCTTGCACTGAGCATCAGGAAGGGGCTGGTAAATTAAGCATAAGCAGGGCTTGGCCATGAGGATAGAGGGAGAAACACAGAAATCCAGCTCTGGGTCTTGCTCACCCCAGGAAGCACCATTGCACCAGGATCAATAGGCAGGAGAACAGCACCAGCAC
>NW_008825427.1:274495-285725 GCF_000699105.1 Pygoscelis adeliae
CTACTTCCACCATCAGCATTATCACTGGAGCACACTGGGGAGGACCGATCACTCAGATATTTGTACTCCTTAAGCTATGAGATGCTATGAGGATGGGGACCCCCACCCTGCTCTGGGTTGGGGTTTTTTTTCCCCTCTTTGAGAAATTACATGACTTAACAGCTTCCTCAAAGAAGAAGCTCTTTTAAGCAGCATTTTCCTTATAGACTTATTAGCCATGCCTGTATTTTGTCAGTAGATATACAGCTTGGGTGGTATTTGGTAGCCTGAAGGATGGTGTCTACACCTCTTGATAAATGCAATACCTATTAGGTTTCACCACCTCCTTTGATCTCAGCTGGCTATAGAACAAGAATCCCTTCACTGGGTTGAAAGCTCAGGGCTAGTCAGTGCACGGCTTGCGACTCACATCCATCCTACACATGAAAATAAATACACTCTGTGTATTGTAAAAGTGTATTCAGAGTGTAAATACAGACTGTTATATACACTCTCTGTTTTAAATACACAGAGTGAAAGAAAACAGACTGAACCACAGCAAATGAAGTACTAGTAAATAACCTATCCCCTTCTGGAGAAATGCTTATGGCAACAAAAATTAAGATCTTTTCACTCTTTTACTTTTTCAGAGACAGAAGTAGCACCTGGAGTGCCTGGTGAAGCTCGCAACAGGGAGGAATTCCTAAGGGCTAGGAAGGCACAAAAATGAAATGGTAAGCTATGCTTTTCTTGTGCTGCGAAGCAGCTGAAATTTGGGGTCAGAGGGAATTTCATTTAATTACCAATAGAAAATAATCTCAAAAGCAAACTATGACTATGTATACATAATTAACTTTATCCACATGAGAATGCAAGCGGGAAGTATGAGTCTGGTGTTTGCAACTGAAGCCCCAACCCATTCCAACCATTGAGAAACCTCAGATCTACAGCCAGGAGATAAAACCCACACCAAGACTAGATGACAAAACAAGACAGGGTTTCTAACCCATCCAGCTTCATAACCAAATTCTCTTCACAGATGAGGGAGTTGTGAAACAGGGCATAAATTATGCCCGAAGAAAAGGTCTTTGATCTCTGCTCTAGCATTCTAACAAAGCATTTGGCATTTCTCTCTCTCTCACTTTATTAGGGAGACTGCTCTCTGGATGGTTACCTGCTTACTGTTTGCATCTCTACCCAGAGGTAAATATACTATAATACACATCTAGGAGTTTGTGGAAGTATTTATATGTGAATACACAAACTGCAAACTGAGACTCTTGGAGCAAAACCAAACAAATACATGCTTTGCTTTGAATATATTTCATTACAGTCCAAGGTTTGCAAGTACAGGTAATAACCTTCAGATAAACCTCTATATCTGAAAGAAGTGGTTTCAAGGTTAAGGTGTTTCAGGCCCACAAATCTTTACCTAAAGTTTATCCTGCCCACATCCTTAAAAATACCCTACCATTTCCGTAATGTTAAGGATGACTTAGAATCTCATCCTTTACAACCCCCATCTGCCTTGCATCTGTTTTTGTATTTAAACTCATAAAGTTGCTGGGCTCGCTACAGGCATAGCCAGGAAAGTGAAAGGACCAGGTAGATCAGATGAGCACTACTCACTCTGCTTCGCCCACCCCAGCAGCAGCTGCCACCATCCCCACTGCTCACTGCACAGCTGCTTCAGTCTTCTGGCCAGGAAGCTCTCTGCTTCTACACCTCCTGGAGCATCAATAGGCTCAGCGAGAAGCTTAACACAGCATCACCAACCTTCAACATGACATTACTCTTCTCAAGACTGGCTTCCATAAAGGCACTTATTTGACTTGTACCCAGAAGCCTGTTCTTCCCATCTACGAAAGACCTCATGCAGCTGTAAGCTCTGTTAAATAACTCATTACAGCCAGATTTCAGTCACCTGTTCTTGTCCCAGGTAACTTCAGCAGTGCTTCCTTTTTTGCCTCCTGCTGCCCTGGTTTTACCAACTGAAAGCAGTATAGGGTAGGGTGGGTTGAACCCTGTGGGTGCATATAGAGTCATCACAAGTGTTATAAGGTTTGTACACTGTATCATGCAGGAATAGAAGGGTTAAGCTAGGCTCAGATATGCTAGGCATCGCTGTCCTCCATCTTCAGAAAAAAAATAAAGAGCCAAAAAGCAAATAGGTGCACTTCTAAAACCAATATCAAAATTAGAAGCAACCGCAATCAGGAGATAGGACCAACACCCTTTCTCATTTTTCTCATTAAGCAAATGCTTATTGTCCATTTTTCTTAATAGAGCTACAAGTTTTGTTGATTTCAGGATTATCTTTTCTTCATCTACGTGCAACACCATACGTTGCAAGCACTCTCTCCTAATGGCATCCTGTGGACAGGACTCTTCCCACCAGAAAGCTCTTCTGGAAGCTCACTTCTTCCAGGGCTTACAAAACACCTGCAGCAGCCTCAGGCACACTCATCTCCCCGCTGTGGTTAGCTAACCACGGTCAGCCGTAACCACAGTCCGCTTTCAGACCTGGCCTTGCCTCAGAGAGACTCTGCTGAGCACAGCCTTACTTGGCTCCCCAGGCCCAAACAGCTCAGGGACAGGTCTCAGGCTGCTCCCTCCCATCCCTGCACTTGCTCAGCAGGTGGTGGCCCTTCTAGGTGTGCTGGGTACAGCTGATGGTCCTGCCTGGGTACGTCACTCATTGCAGGGCTGAGGCAGTCTCCTTGGGGAATGTAGGGTCATACGTGCTGTGGCAGTAAGGGTACAGTACAGTGGAGGCTAAGCTTTATTATAAATAAAATAAGACCCTTGTTTGGATACTGTTGTAATTCAGGTTCCCCTTGAGAAGCAATACCTGGTCAGTGACTGATACAGGCTGAAAATGGTTGAGCTCTCCACGCAGTAAAGGGAGTCTCCTTCCACTGACAACCAGAAATAGCACTGAGGATATGTGGTTTTTTCAGCTAAAAGTTTACATTGTTGGGCAAAAGTGGACTGGGATTTTCAGCTGAAAAATCTGAAAACCTAAGGAAAGCAGATCTTTGGTGACAGAGTTATGGAATCATAGAATCATTTAGGTTGGAAAAGACCTCTAAGATCATCAAGTCCCACCGTTAACCTAGCACTGCCAAGTCCACCACTAAACCATGTCCCTAAGCACCACATCTACACGTCTTTTAAATACCTCCAGGGATGGGGACTCAAGCACTTCCTTGGGCAGCCTGTTCCAACGCTTGACAACCCTTTCAGTGAAGAAAGTTTTCCTCATATCCAGTCTAAACCTCCCCTGGTGCAACTTGAGGCCGTTTCCTCTTGTCCTATCACTTGTTACTTGGGAAAAAAGACCGATGCCCACCTCGCTACAGCCTCCTTTCAGGTAGTTGTAGAGAGCAATGAGGTCTCCCCTCAGCCTCCTTTTCTCCAGGCTAAACAACCCCAGTTCCCTCAGCCGCTCCTCATAAGACTTGTTCTCCAGACCCTTCACCAGCCTCGTTGCCCTTCTCTGGACATGCTCCAGCACCTCAGTGTCCTTCTTGTAGTGTGAGACCCAAAACTGAACACAGTATTCGAGGTGCGGCCTCACCAGTGCCCAGTACAGGGGCACGCTCACTTCCCTACTACTGCTGGCCACACTATTTCTGATACAGGCCAGGATGCTGTTGGCCTTCTTGGCCGCCTGGGCCCACTGCCGGCTCATGTTCAGCCGGCTGTCGACCAGCACCCCCAGGTCCTTTTCTGCCAGGCAGCTTTCCAGCCACTCTTCCCCAAGCCTGTAGCCCTGCATGGGGTTGTTGTGACCCAAGTGCAGGACCCAGCACTTGGCCTTGTTGAATCTCATACAGTTGGCCTGGGCCCATCGATCCAGCCTGTCCAGGTCCCTCTGTAGAACCTTCCTACCCTCGAGCAGATCAACACTCCCGCCCAACTTGGTGTCGTCTGCAAACTTACTGAGGGTGCACTCGATCCCCTCGTCCAGATCATTGATAAAGATACTAAACAGAACTGGCCCCAGTACTGAGCCCTGGGGAACACCACTTGTGCCCGGCCACCAACTGGATATATATCAAAGACATTACAATTGAACGCACTTAGTTGGCTCTGCAATTTAGCTTTCTGAATTATCCTTTTCCTTCTGCTTTTATGTCTGTCTGGATGGACACAATGTGACACCAAACAAGCCTCAAAACAGACACTGATTAATATGGAAACAGAGGCCCGAGCGTGTAACAAGCTGAGCCCTCGCTGATGGCAGTGACTTCAACAGGGAACTGGGACTCTCTTTGGTCTTTAGCCCAATATATTCACAGAGCTGGAGCAGGCCTAGAACACAGGAATGACCACACTGCAACCAAGAACATTTATTTCTATATTTAGTCTGATTACTTACCCCTTATGCTTCACAGAACTTTGGCCATGAAAACAGATTGAGTTGTTTCATGGTGAATTTTAGCTTTTCTTCTTGGCACAATTGCAGACTCATGCTGCTGTTGTTCTGCTCCCTGCTGTGGATGAGTTTTCCATCCAAATTAATTCATCTGCCTTTTAATTTATAAAATCATTTTATGAAACAGGTTGGTCAAAGTGTTAATTTAAGCCCACAGTCTGTGCTGAAAATACCCAGTTGTCTATGCTTTACAAATGCATAGAAACCTTCTTCCACAACCCAGTCTTCCCCTAGAAAATATAACACCACAATCTAGTAAGAGTTGTCCTACATGATGGTGGCAGACTCCCCCATTTGTGCAAGTTTTAGTATATTTTCAATTAACTTGGAAGAATTTATAAAAATCATTAGTATCAAAGTTATTAAATGAACAGTGTGTATAAGTGACATGCATCTGGCTTCCTGCCCTGCCTGTCCACCTGTTTGTTCACCAGCAGGCTACCCTCACCCCGGTTCTTGCATGTGCTGGAATTGGTTGGTAAGGTTGGTAACACCTCTGCCCGATGTCCAGGCCACCCGCACAAAGTGTCTGTCTCCCCGAGGCCTTGGAAAAGTCATTTACCTAAAGTGGGAATGACAGACCTTCTTTCTGGGGTACTGGGAGAATAACTATACCAAAGAGTATGAGAGGCCACAGGACAGGTGTTACCAAGAGTGCACCAAGCTAGACCTGCAGAAAAAAGCCCTGTTCTGTCAGACCCTCTGGAAGATGTCGCAGGGGAAGGGAGACGGGGGCCTCTAGCGCATTATTTACAAATCGGGAGCCACGATCTGACACGCAAGCAATGGGAGTCGGGGGAGACCAAACTCATCCAGTCTCTTGCTGATATAACACCCTTTTCACGCTTCTCCTTTTTTCAGCCAGACTTCCTACAAAACCAAAACTTGCTTAACCATGTCTGCCCATCTTCACTTCCCTGCATCCCCTTTTCCTCTTGTGAACTGACCGATCATTAAAATCAAATCAGACACCTGATCTCAAAGACTAAGATCCCCAGAAGTTGGGAAGAAACATCACCAGTTAAGGAGACAAGTTCAAGCAGCACCCACGCTGACAAAGTGAAGGCAACTTGCACACAGCAACAGCTGTCCTGCTGCACAGCTGGCTGGGACCAAGCATACACGGCCCTCAGTCCTGGCGTAACTCATACTGCGTCCTGCCTGGCTGGGAGCAGGAGGACACAGGCAGAAGAAGGGGGATGAAGAGAGGCAATAATGATGCAATGAAGCCAAATTGTAGGAAACCTGGTGTCCCTAGCACACTGAGAAAGTTGTCTGTTTTTTATTCCAGGTCAACCAGACACAACGTGCCACGCATTTGTTGGAGAAACCGTTGTTTTGCCTTGCACCACCACCTCTCCTGGAGAGGTGATCCTTTCCAATTCAATGCTCTACTGGCAGATAGAGTCTGTCTTAGTGCACTTTTTTCACAATGGGCAGGATTCGCTGGCGTTCCAGGCCGAACATTACCGTGGCAGAACTAGTCTTTTTTTGGACCAGATGAAGCATGGCAACTTTTCCTTAATGCTCTCCAATGTCCAATTACTGGACACAGCTGTATATACTTGCATCTACAAACAGACCGGGGATCATCCCAGCAAAACACAGAAATCTAAAATTAAACTCATTGTATCAGGTAAGATTTTTTTTTAGTTCAGAGGGAGGGAGTTGAGGGCAGCATTTCTTGTTGACAAGCCATATATGGCCATCGACTGGGATGACTTCAATTGTTAAAGCAAATCCTCACTCAGTTTCGCTCTGTTCCTTGCTTTTGTTGGAAGAATAAGTGTGAAGGGAAAAAAAATGCATCTTTGTTAAGCTTCAGCACAGCATATCCACAGAAGCAGCAGGACTCCTGAAGGCAAGCCGTCTGCCTCTTCCCCCTCCCTTCGCAGGAGACGTTAATGAATAATGAGGTCTCCCTGACTTTTAAGCATTTGGTTATTTATGGGTTTGTTCTGTCCTGGATCTACCTTGCCCAAAGGAACGGGAGAGTTTATTTCATTGTTTGCACTTGGGCCTGTGAAGCAGGATTAGTTTCATCTCTGGCAATTGGATCCAAAGTCCAGGCCATATACCCTTTCACATGAAAGACAGGCAGTTGCTAATTACCTTTTCCCTTGCAGCTGGAAGATCTGGATCTGGTGACAAGGCTGGACACCTTGGAATGCAACAAGAATTATTATTTTTCTTCCTTAGGAAAATGAGTGAGACCATAACACATGCTTGAATAATGCCAAACAACTGAGCTAACGTGTTTGAACTACCTCCAAGCACGGCCAGCAGAATGATGGGGCATTGGGTATGACCAGCTGACCAACTGAAAAAGCAAATTAAGAAAAGGGGATACACGTCAAAACAAGTCATTTTTTTTTTTTAAGGTGTCTTGCTTGAATAAATCAACTGGAAACTTTATGGTCAACCACACATTTAATTCTGCTTAAAATAGAAAAAAATTGTTTTCAAATAACATAAACCCCTTAATATCTTTGGTTTAATGCACATCATTCTCAAGAGAAAAATGTTTTTAAAATGTAAAGTGAAATGCTTTTGTTCAGAAAATTTCAAAGTGAAATATTTTGCAGTTTTCAAAATGAAAAAAAGTGTTTTGAAAACGCAGAATCAAAATGTTTTCATCATCTAATTTTTGGGAGCAGTAAGGTGTCTTTTACTCTGATCTAATTCTGTGTTCGTATTTAAACTTCCAATTTGTTTGACAAATGTATTCTTTCTCAGAAAAAACCACTAACCCTTAGATCAATTATCAGTACCCTTTTTCTGTTCTAGGCTCAAACAAATAACTTTGATTGTTGTGTTTTTTTCCAGCTCCATCTAGCACTGAGGAAGCTCCTTCCCCTTCTGGTAAGGCAATAATCCTTAACCTGCTAAGTGTCTAAGTGATTATCCAGTGCTTTAATTTGAATTTGCAAGATTGGTAAAATGTGCTGAATAGAGAAAGTCCAATAGACTTATGGTGCTTGTTCTCTCCTACTAAGTCTAGCAAAACACAGCTGTCCCAGACAGGGAAAAACATCTCCACCACTAAGACACACCTAGACTGCAGAAAGAAGAATACTGAAGGGCCAGCGGTCACTAGTCCATAAAGATACTCACCATTATGGGCATCATAAAAATCAATAAAAACCAAGTAACACGGAGGCCATTCGGTTCTGGGAGTTAAGGCCTTTGTAAATTACCTTGGTATGAATGAACTACCAGATCAAGAGATTTGAGGGGTCCTTTTGGGTAAATAAGGTAATAAATATTCTAAAAATACATTATTAATGACTCCACATAAGCTCTTCTGGGAAAATTAAAGTAGATCTCATCCAAAGGCAATTCTGAAGTATAGTGCAGATGCTAATGTCTAGGTTTAATCATTACAGAGATTAGGGTAATTTGTAAAGACTTCTGGAGTGAATGCAATACAGAAGGGCTGTCCAGCTCTGACATGCCATCGTCAGTAAATTCTCCCATAAAAATCCTGCTTGTAAGCCAAATTATGCTTATTAGCTCTGCAAAATCTTAAATTGGTATCAAACCTGTAACATTTTATCATATAAAAATCAACAGCTGCAATTTGTATTTTTTCAGTGTAGCTGAAAGATATAATCCAGTACATAACAATAATTATATTACAGTTAACGTAATAAGTTCAGCCACAATATGATGTTACAGCCAGATTAAGCAGCAATAAACTCAAATAGAAACTAAGGAAGAGAAATGTTCCAGTGTTTTATCTCATGACCACACAGAAAAAATCAGCTCTGTACTTCGAGAGCAATAAACAACTTGAAAAATTACAGGACATATCCTTTTTAGACCTAAGATAGCTCCTCTAGCTGGCTTAAAGGTCTTTAAAAACCATCAAGTTAAATTCAGTATGGTATCGTGCCCCCACGGACACAGCACCACACAGTAACATTATAAAAGCAAACAGAACAGGAGCTAGAATATCTCTAGTTGTTACCTTCCACAAGAAATCAGAAATTATTGAGGATCAAACTTTTAATGTAGTAGCAATGGAAGTTTCTCAAAATCAAAAGGTAAGTAGGCTGTATTTAAGGGAGATAGTTGTATATATGTTTGACTCAGCCGAAAACTTTCTGACAACTTTTCCTCAATATAAACTATTTTTTACCATGAAAAGGTATTTTCACTGGGAAGAAAAAAAAAAGCGATTGGGACAAGGGGGAGTGTTTCAACTTTGCTATAGGAGAACAAACTGACTCACACACTTCAGACACCTGAAGGTTCTTGTACTGCTGGATTTTGGGGGGCTTGGGGGTGGAGGAAAGAAAAAAAGCCTAACTTTTGAAACATAATTTTTTGCAAAAGGGAAAAAATATTTCCTACTGTCAACTTCTTTTAAAGAAAATCATCAGCCGCAGCTCACATTTTTTTTTTTATTTTCAGCAATTTCTTAAGAAAGGGAGGAAGAGAATCTGTTTTGTATTAGTTGTTACTTTGGAAGGGACTTAGAAATTCTAAGTTAAACGACCTGCTGAGAACAAAGACACTGTGCAGAAATAGTTCTCTCACTTTGCACTCACCATAACCAGATCAGCCGATACTTAATATTTTTATATAAAACAGAAACAGTTTTGATCTGTTTCGCTTTTGCATCATTTCTGTTTATTTGCTGGACTGATTATTTTTCATAATTAAAGAGCCTAATTTTACTGTCACTCTGGGTTTCTTGCGAGACTCCTTCTGGGTCAATCAAAACTTGTTTTAAGTTTTTTTCGGGGAAAAAATGAAAGTGCCCAGGCCTAGAAGAGGTCACAAGAGGCCAGGAGACTTGTTATAATCCTGCTTTTACTTCAAAGCGTTACTGAGGACTATCCGATGTTTACTTGGTCTTTACACGTTAATACCGCATACTCCTTCTAGGAAGAGGGGGAGGAAGCACCCCGACTAGCGATAAGTTAACTGCAACGACATACTGAAAGCTGATACCACAGCAATAGGAACAGCCTAAGAATTGGTACAGAAAACAACATGCAGCCTGATCTTCCCCGAGAAGGACCTGGACCTAAACACTTACAGGAAAAACTTCTCTACTGCTTAAGTCAGGCGTTGAAAATCTTTTTTTACTTGTGCACTACCCCCAGCATGGGTTGCAGGTACCATCTGTGGCAAGGGTAACCTGTGCCCCGCGTCCACGTTGTGGCTTACATGCCAATAGCGGTACACAGTGCTGCTACCACCTAAGAGTCTGTGGCCTAGACTTTTTAATACTTATTACCATTATTTATGGACTCTCAGTCACAACGCCTACCTCAGGCCCTGAGTAGGTAGAATGAGAATGTATTTTATACTCTCTTAGTTGTTGTCGTTCTATCAGGATTTTAAACAAGTATTCTCAGTCATCCAGAAAAGGAAGTTGTATTCATTGCTGCTCAGTGTCTGTGCCTTTTCTATGAAGGAGAAAAAATGATTTGTCACGGCACCTTGAGACTGTTTTTTCTGGATGGTACACACACACACAAAAAGGAGGATTTTGAAAATGAGCCCAAATCCACACGATTTTACAAACAATCTTCCATCGATGCATTCATGTAAAATATATCACACAAACTTCAAATACACTTCTTTTGTCAAGCCACCAGTTACATGCCGACTTTCTCTTTTTTAATTTCTCAGGACACAGTCAGATTTCCTCCAGAAGCCCTGCTGATGTGCCGTGTCTGGCTATGCTTCCCCTCTCTTTCCACCTCCTGGTCACGCTGGGGGTTTGGCACTTGTAACTGGGGAAGCCAAGCTTCTCTTTGGGAAGTTCTCACCAGAGGACCTCGCTGGGCAGAACAGCTCTGTAGGGTGAGCGTGACAACTGTTCCACAACCACGTGAAAGAAACACCAATAGCCGAAAACAGACCTAGCACTAGGTGTTTATGTTCCGCATTTCGGTGTTCCACAAAACCAAAGGCAGCAAAACTCAGAGGTGGCAAGTCTGCTTTTTCATTTGTTTCTTGGAGCCCAGTTTTAGTGCTGCCGGTATGAACGTTTTATTTTGGATTTTGTGGTTTTGCTTTAAGGACAGGATAAAAGACTCGCAAAACTACAAGGTCACATTATAATTGACCCTAGCGAGATCTTTTGCCTAAGATCTCATCTGCTGTCCTTCAAGAGAACTGAAAGGAGAAGAAGGGGTGATTACCCTCTGTGTCAGCTAAAAACTGGAAGTAGGAAGACGCTCGCGTTTTGTGAAACGTAAGGATGGAAACCTTGTGAAACTAGAGCCTGTGGAACTTTAGCTTCTATTTTTACTCTTAAGCGTCATAAGCTATCAGTAACATTTTTTCCACAAGAAATGCAGTATTTCTTCAGTGGAAGGGTGAAGCTGACCGAGAAAGATGATGAAAGTTCATAAAACATCAACATAGTGGAAGGAAGCGATGTATTATTACAAAATCCACTTCTAAATAAGCCGAAAGCTTTAGGAGGCTGAATTTGGTATTTTCTCTTTTTGTCATGAAACACAGCAAGGTAAATGTGATCATCGTGCAAAAGTGGAATTCTTAAGCTAGAACTGTGTGGTAAGAAATTGTTACTGTGACAACGTTACTTCTTTAAAAACGGTATCTTTGGAGGAAAAAAGAATTAAAAACTGGTCAGGATAATTGTAACTGATACCTATGCAAATTAAATGGGTTTAATTCTGGAAATGTTCAATTCAGGTAGCATAGATGTCCAGTGTAAAAAACTCAGATTGAAAGGATCCTGTATACCAACAATATCAAGGAAGTGCAGTTTTCAGGCCAGAGCTGCTGCAACCGCCCTATTACAGAACTGAGAAGCGTCCGGAG
>NW_008825427.1:285764-297772 GCF_000699105.1 Pygoscelis adeliae
TCTGGTGAAGATCGGTTAATGCAACTCACTTCTTGTGGCTGAGCCCTCAAGCAGCGGGAAGTGACTCATAAGGACACACATAAAGTCGTTTTGATTTGGAACGGTTCCACGCTCTTTCCAAAGGAAAGACAGGATTGTTTTTGCAAGGAAGGGAATAGAATAAAATAGAGCTTAAAATGGTATCCATTGAGGTAAAGGGATAGTTACCTTTGACCTTCTTAACAAAGGGCCCTTTCCCCACGGTGGGAGAGAGACAAAATCCCATGCACAGCCGGTGCTGCTGCTGCAGCGGAGCTCGGTTGGTACTTAGGCTACCTTGGGTACAGAGCAGCTTAGCGTAACGGCTGGGGTCCCACTTCACAGAAAGATTTGAATGTAAGAATTGTGCATACTGTGATTGTCTTTTTGTGTCCTACCCTCCAAATGTTTGTCTCAGATTCCGTGTATTTTTCAAAACAGAAGTTGATTAAAAATAAAACTCTACCCCCGCAAAAAACCCCTGATGAGAGCAATCGCTTGGTCTCTTAGAGTTCTTTATTTGTATTCCAGTTGTTCCTACAGTCAGCTAGGCACCCTGTGCAATCAGAAAGTCCAACAGGTGGCATCTGTACAGGTCTGTTGGTCCCAAAAGTCTGAACTGCTTGCTCTCGTCTCAAGGACCGTATGACTTCTAAAATCTAACAGCCACTTAAGCAGCCCTCCACTTTTCAAAAGGTTTTGAGGCACACGAACAACATGAGCACCTCCACTCACAAGTGCAAGCTGTGTGACTACTGCTAGCTGCATTTCTTGGGCAAGCAAATGAGTAATTACTTAAATACCTTTATGCGGGCATGCAGGGCTAGAACTGAGCCTCACTGCTGCAGAGACGGACAGCCCAGTCGTACATTTAAGAGCAGGCACTGTGCTGGCTGAAGTGATTCTCCCTGCCTGTGCAAACTGGCATGAATCACAGTAAGCACATGAGCAGATGAAGGTAGGAAGAATGAAGGGTGTGAGGAAGACGACTGGATGACCTCTAAATGTTGCTTACAACCCTACTTTTTTATGACTCAGATTTGCAGCAGCATTTGGGATGTTTAAATGTCCCTGTTTATTATATTTTCCCAGAGCTGTACTTAATGCCATTCCCAGTAGTAATATATGACCGCCATTCCGATTTCCGGGGAGACTGCAAGCGAAGGTTTGAATGACTAGCAGACCTTGATTTGTCCTTCCTTGCCTGGGTGATGACACAGCAAGCATCTGTCTTAAAGTTCACTCAACGTGCAGAAGATGAGCAGCACACACTTCTTGTGTTTTCCAGAGTTTCATTGCGAACGAGAGGGATAGCTTTGAAAATGAAGCAGCACAAAAACAGTTCACACATTTAAGAAGGAGGAATCTCCACTTCTCTCACTTGTAGTACCTTGGTGGCCCAGACCTACCTATTTCATATAGCAAGAGCATCTGCTACATTAAAGAAATTCTTAAGAGATCCTTGTACACTATTCTTGCAAAAGAATGGCTGTAAAAGCAAGTTCATTTTTTCATGTTTGACAGTGACACTGGTAAGAGACAAAAAGGAGTTAGTTTCCTCATCTTGTAGTTCATCTAAGTTTACAGTGAGGTCAGTTTAACTGGTTAATGCTTTTCGCCAAGCTCCTTTCAGTTCCATATGATGTGGGAGAAATGGCCCATACAGATCATCAGCAAGAAATGAATGTAATACATTTGATGCAGAATTTTCACCGTTATTTCAGCTAAGTCTGAGGGCAGTCGTTCACATAGCATGATACTCAGCAGTTGAACAAAGGGTACTGAAGAATACTGAACATAAGCGTGGAAAGTGATTATTTTTAAATATGCAGCAGGAAATCATGTTGCTATGGGTAATGCAATCCTCGTTGCAACTTCTGTTTCAACTTCTGGGATTGTCCAGGTTTAGTCCCTTCTCTTCCCCTCTCTATCTCTTTCTGCAGAGAATCTGACCACCACTGAAATCACCTTGAGAAAGATAACCAAATACCAGTTCCTTAATTCTTCTGAGAGCTAAGTCTGACCCATACAACGAGCAAGCTTCCCCTCAGCCACTGCAGGCCACAGGAAGAAGAAAAACAGCTCGAACAAAAGACTCAAGCCCTGGAACGCAGGCAACTCTCAATTATTTGCAGATGAAGGATTATCTAAGGTCCTACTCTGAAAAAAATAAAAAGCTATATATGTATACACACACATATAAGATATTGCTGGCTTTTTAAAACCCAAAACCCTGAAAAAAAAAAGAGTTTTCCTTGTTTCCCTCCAGGAGTATTTGTTGGCCTGATAAAAGTCCCTCCCTACAAACCTTGGTTTTAGGTCACCTTGGCTGTAATAGCACTATCATTTAAAAAAGGAAAAAACAAACAAACAAAACCAAAACAAACAACAAAAAAACCCCCATTGTGTACTTTTATGACTTTATACTAAACTTTTCCTCATTCTTCACTGATAATTTTACCACAGGAAGGCTTCAGAGCTTAACGTAAGCATGTTTGATACTATACTTTCAGGGAGATAAATAAGTCACTGTGTTGAAGAAACAAATCTTAACAAGACAGCGGGACAAATGCATTCATTGCGATGGAACTGGACTTCCTATTTATTTTTGTTAAACAAGTAGGAAGCAGTATTTGTTTGATTCCCTCCATGCGTCCAACATGTCAACACAAAAATGTCATACAGAAAACAACAGCTGGAATATATTGTGCCTGGGTAAGTGAAAACCTGCACAGAACATTGTTCACAAAGTGCCCCCTGCCGGCATCTCATTCATCCAAAACGTGTCTCCACTGTAGCCACAAACCGAAGGGTGAAAACAAAAAGCGCATCTCAATCCCTAACTCTCGTTTCTGCTTCTAGAAGAAAAAAGCACCGCTGTCAAATCTGTGAACACTGCAACAATCCGCAGAGAAACATTTCATAAAACGGTTTTTGTGTGTGAGCATCAACGAGGGCAAAATGGGGCAGGCAGAAACACAACTGAGGGGTAACAACTCCTCCCCACACCCCACAAGTTAAACCCATCACATCACTAGAAAACCAGCACAAGCAGGAAGGGCGTTTATTTTCACTCCCTTTCAGTAGGACAAAGTTTTTAAATGCTTTCTGAGGATGAAAAATGGCAGGATCCATAAGCCAGATATTGCATGCCTCCTTGTGGAGGCTTGAAGAACACACATTCTTTCACTTCTTATTTCTGATAGCGTTTGACAAAACATATTAATCATAAACTTCCACCCACTTGGCTGAAACTAGCAAACCCCTCAGCAGCTCCCAACAGCCCTATGGAAGAGAAGGAAAAACCCAGCTTGGCAGAAAAATGTCACTATTAATCTCTAAACACACATGGAATTTCCCTCCAAATTTACACTGGCTGAAAGCCAAGATGACAATCTTACATCTTCCACCAAAGTTAAGAGATCTTCTATTAATAAAAAAAATATTTTAAAATGTGTGTAGCAAAGGTTTGTACTCAGCACATTACTGTGAAATTAGAAAGAATAAAAAAATGAAAGGCAATTCTGGTGCATGATTCTTTCTCCCTTAAAAAGTGTTCTCTGAATGATGGGAAAAAAGACGGGTAAAAAGATGCTCTAAAATGTGATTATTTCTGAAAATAAAATTTTGTCTTTGATTTCCCCGGTACATATCTGTTTGTCCCATCCCCACTGAATGCCCAACCTTCCAGCACTGTATGGGTAGCTCGCTTTTTGTTAACTACCTTGAAAAACGTTTCAGGCACTGAGGAGGAGCTGGTTCCTTAGTTACCCTCGTTACAACTCACAGCCCTAGCCCTCAAACTGTCACTGATACTGAGACCATCATTTTAGAGCATTGCTGTTATTTAGCAGATGAGATGTTTTGTCAGATCAGGTGAGCTTTTCAGTTTGCATACTTGATTCTAAGCATGTGCTACTGCGATAATCCAACCTGGAAGCCACCAGGTCAGGGATCCACATGACCACCACTGCATCTGCTCAGAAAGGTACACAGTAGATTATTAGTAGTCCTCATTATTTGGGTATCTGGATTCAAAAAAGAATGTCAGAGGACTGTAAAAAGAGGCAACATCTGGATGATCTACCAACCAATTTGCAACAGCTGGTCACTGCGTAACAACAGCAATTTCTTCCAAAAATCATCTTTTTCTCAGGACACCTGAATCTGAGATTCAGAATCGAAGACAGCTTTATGCCACCACAGCTGCACTTACTAGGAACTGCAGATATGAGAAACCCTAAATACATATACACAGTCTGCTGTGGTGAGGGGAGCTAATGGAAAGATTTAACTCGCAGTCCCCAACGGGAAGAGTTGAGCTCAATTTAGCTCACTCTTCTAGCAGAGGAAGGTACCGGTGACACAGGCAGCTCTGTTCTCCCTCTGCTCCGAGAATTTCAGTACCGTCTCTGTTTTGTGATACTTTCTTATGTGACCAAATTTCTTTTAACTTGCAGATGTAGGAAACACACACATTTTAAAATGTCACTACATTTTATATGAATAATGACCTCCCGTACTCTGCTAAACCTTTGTGTATAAAATTGATATTAAAAACATCCACTTATGTACAAGCAAAGGTTATGGAGGAAAGGCTTTATCTGCACTGAATTACACAGTGACAGTATTTTAAGTTATCTTTCTTACCACCTTGATACTGAAAATTTCCTGAAGAATTTGATGCACAAGCAAAAAAGTTTCAGAGTATGTCCAAAATCCACTTTATGAACCGTGCCTGCTACCATGATGACTTGGTTTCTGTGCATGGTTTCTTCACCCACACTGGAGTTTGTGACCTGCACAAGAGACCTCTATGAAATCCTCCAAGAAAACAGTGCCATCTTTGAAGTACAAATTCAGATCTTCTAAATCCTAACGTGACTTTTAGTGACAAAAATCACATGCTAAGAGGCTCCAGAAGCAAAAACACTTAATCCGTGAACACTGACTGAGCAAGATGAGCGTGCCCACCACTCATATTCGAGCTTCATTCCTCCTCTTTGCTCCCCCCAATAAAAAAAATTAATTCCACATCCCTAGCAAGTCTTCAGCCACAGACAGTATTTGCCATACTCCAACCCAATCAAAGGCTTGTAGATTTCATTTATGAAACACACAATTCTCCCTTAAAAATACAGGTTCCCTTCAGCACGTCTGTCATGTAAAAGGAACTTTAATACAAGGTAAGGAGTGTCATTTTGTTTGTTTGTTTGTTTTAATTTGAGAAATGTTGCTTCCTGATGAATAGAAAGGTGACGAATAACTTGGAAGGGGGGGAACGAGACTCTG
The DNA here is from genome assembly GCF_000699105.1 of Pygoscelis adeliae. NCBI lineage: Eukaryota > Metazoa > Chordata > Aves > Sphenisciformes > Spheniscidae > Pygoscelis > Pygoscelis adeliae. The sequence goes on from NW_008825427.1 coordinate 291,075, forward strand.
CTGGATTCTGTACGGAAAAAATGTCTCAGGCATAAAGAGAACTGAAAAGGAGAAAAACTGCTAGAATATATCAAGCAGCGTAAGTTATCAGAGGCAGCTGTCAAACAAAAGTGAAGGGACAAGGATGAGATAAAGACAGAAATTTATTTATTTATACATCATTATTCCAGACACTGAATAATATTTCTTTGGAGAAAGCTTTATTGCCCTAAAGCAGGGAAAGTAAGGATAATTTGAGATTATTTTTTTCCATCCACTGCTAGTCATGCAACTATTTTAACATGGGTATTATCCTTAAAAATTGTGCGTCACATCAGCGGATATTTTCTCCTTCATTTCAAGACCTTTTTAGCTATAATGGGCCAATGGATGAATTTTTTGAAGTGCTAGTGTTGTGACAGTTAAGATGTATCCTGCTGCTGATTGATATTCAGAATGGCTTCTTTGTGAAAACAGGATTCTTTGAAATGGAAAACCAAAACATTAATCTTCTAATTAATACCAAGCTAAAATTAACATGTGGAAGATGTCTATTCCCTTGACAACTGATCCTGGCTTTTAGTTCACAGATACAGGCCTGAGCACATAAACCTGAAACCACGCACTAATTCCTCTCTACTCACATTCTTCGTCTGCTAGATACGCTGCCGCTGTATCTGCTATGTCCCTACAACGTATCTGCCCTCAGCTTCTGAAAGGGCCTTTAGTCTCTTTTCGTCCCCACAGAAACGATGTCACACTGGTGCGTGGGGAGGACTGGTTTCAGAATACGTCCGCACAGCTCTCTCCAGCTGAAAAAGCTCAAGAAAATGCTCTGTGTCTCAGGCCAGACTGCTTGTACTCTGTAAGCCCTTCTGCAGGCCCCTCTCTCAGAAAGGGCATGGAAAACCCTGCAGCAGGGAATCAATCAGCTCCGCATCAGCGTTCACTAGAGTGTGAACAGGACAAGCAGGTGAAAATGCTTCCATTGGTCCATACTATGCTTGATACTACACCCTAAATTTAAACATTTCTGATTTTTTTTTTTATTTGCCAGTTAATTTTAGCACATTCTTTACCATGGCCCCAATGCCATCGAAGATATTATGTAATTCTGCTTCACACATAAATGCTGGGGTAGTCACCACCTTGTTTTTTGTATCCACGTGAGCTTCGTAAAAGGGAGTTAAGGAAAACACAGCCTGTATCTCACTTGCAGATGCTGTCTGCAAAATAAACCATCATTGACAAAACCTCACAACTCCACTATCCCATAAAAAAGCACCGCCAAATATATTATACCATCCAGCTGCAGACAGCTGCAACCTATAATCCAAGATACTAGAAGCTATTTTTCCAGAAATACAAACACTGCAAGAGCAATCTGTGGGAACTCAGGAACACAAGAAAAACTATGAAACTTACTGACTGTAATAACATGTCTCTGAGCACAGTTTGATTACAGCATTAGCCTTCAGGAAAAGAAAAAAAAAATCTCAAAGAGAACTGACCAAATGTAACTCATGCCAGTTTCATGTGCAAGTTCACTCAGCATTTACTGCATTACCGGGTGTCCAAGGGAGTTCTAAAGCAGCGACTGAGAAGGACTTCTAACTCCACAGCTGTGTACGGAAAACAACGTTTTCTAATCATGCGCTGCATTACATGCCATCTGCTATACACTGTATATTCCCGCTAAACTGTAAGTGGGAAAGCATAGGTCCTGCATGCATTCATTACTGTAACGACACACTACTAACCTGTCTCTCAACATGAAAATTAACAGGAAAGGATATAGTTACTTCTTTCACACAATGCTTTCCTCCCAGTTCTTTAATGGCTCCTGCAGTCCCGGCATAAGGCCACTTGCCACCTTCCTCTTCTTCATGGCCCACAGTTACTTCAGCACCAGAGAGAACCTTTGCTGCCAACACTGGTGAAATGCAGCAAAGACTGCAACAAAAGGAATTATAAGAGCGATTCTACAACAGCACTCTTTCGAAACTTGGTCATCATTGAAAGGATTCAAATGGACATGGTCTTACAAAGGACATGGTCTGTACACAAGGCAACTTCCACTCAGCATTTTCTTAGTCTCTTCTTTGACAAACGCCTACACACACACGCATCTTGAAAAACACATTTAAAAAAATAAGCTACAACTGATACAAAACAGAAGATGCTTTTTCTAGTTCCAACAGTAACAGCTGCACATTTCCACAAAACATACTTTGTCTCCATGCTCACACTATCAAAGTTCAAGGTCAGGTTGGACGGGGCTTTGAGCAACCTGGTCTAGTAGGTGGCGTCCCTGCCCACAGCAGGGGGGTTGGAACTAGATGATCTTTAAGGTCCCTTCCAACCCAAACCATTCTATGATTCTATGAAATGCCCCTCCAACTAACATACGTACCCAATAGGTTTGCCTGCTTTGTGGAAGTCTTTCAAGACACGTTCAACTTCTCTGTTCACCTTGCAATCTTTCCCATCAACAGCAAAGGTAGATCTGCCACAACAAGAAACTTTATACATACCTCAGTATAAACCCACAAGAGATGCCTAACTGCCCTGAGACTGGCTCTCAAGGGTCATCACAAACTTAATAGCTTCTAAAAGGTGGTTCAAAACGCCTGTAGTTGACCATCAATGCTTTAGCCAAAATGATTCACTTCTAAGGCTTTGGTATGTCAGAAAGTTCCTTACTTGATATAAACATCTAGAAAGAAGAATTATCAGCTTTCTAGGATTACTAAGAAGTGGAACAACAATGTTTTCAAAGAAGAAAAATACATAAGAAAAGGGAAATAACATTCAGGTTTCTCAAAGCCAACAAGATGGCAGGTCAGTAACAAGATAATCAGTATTCCACATGGCTAACACTTTTTTTTTTCCCCTCTTTTTTTTTTTTTTTGAGCTAGCTGTCGTTTTATTGTTACTAATGCAAGAGGGGAATTTCTGGTAGGCAGACATGAAGAAACAGAATAATAACACCAGGAACACCTGAAACTATTGAAGTTTCACCTTCACTTCCCTCAGTCAGGCCCAAAAAGAATCACCACAAGGGTGAGGGAAAAAGGACTTCTTGTGCATTATCTCCAGAATTCTCACCAACATTGTTTGGAAAATTTAAAATATGACAATGCCAGTAAGAATTATAACTGGAAACTATCATGAACAGCACAACTTAATTCCAACACTTTGAAAGGAGTTTTCCTTATTAAGTAGTGGTTACATATGTAGTAAATAAGGCCATTTATTGCTTCCTGATTTTATTGTGTGAATCATAGTTGATTATGAATAGTTGATCATGAATATTTAGTTGAGGAGTCTAATGCTTAGTTGGCACTCACAAGTTTTTAGCAGCTCCAAATCCACCAGGGAATATCACAGCATCATGGTCTGCTGTAGTAAGCTTAGCCAGGCTTGCAATTTTACCACGAGCAATCCTTGCAGATTCCACTAAAACGTTCCTTGAAGAACCAGAAATAAAACAATGAGATGAATTAAGCATTTGCACACAGAAGAGCATAAAGAAAGTTTTGGCAGAGGAAGAGGAGGGGGAGGAAGGAAGGAAGCAAGAACAGTGGTACTCAAAAACTGAAGCTATCGATGCTTCCGAAATACTACTACTGGGAAACACAGGCATTAAGAGACTATATAATCAAGCCTAGAAAACTCTTAATATTTTCTCTCCAATCAAAATACCAGCTACCATAAAGCTACTAAAGCCAGTCAGTAAAGTGCTACAAGCGCAGTTACAGGCTGCTATGTCTGAAGAATGCCTAAGCGACTGAGACTCGGCAGTCACGGAAAACACAGCAAACACAGACTTTACCTTGACTCAGCTTCAGCTGGTTGCCCTTTACTGTGGTCAATGACATGCATCTGAGGAACATCTGGAGCATACATCTGAACCTCAGCTCCCCCACGACTAAGGTGTACCAGTATGCTACAAAAATGGAGGTAAAACATGCTGAAAACCTTAGAAGAAAGGCTTTATCTGGCCCCCAAGTCTTGCTACAAATATTCCACCACCTGATTTTGAAAGAAGAGGAAAAACACACATCCTACCAAAGCATGCTGAGCATGTAGCTGCAAAATCCCTGTATGTAACACCAAAGTGCAAAGCAGAACAGAAAGTCACTTTGGAGGCAGGGTCAGGTAAGCTAGAGACAAGTTTCTTCGTTCAGTGCTCTTACGCAGGCAACCAGGAACAATAAAAACTTCCTTTCTCATTGCAAGCCCCCAGGTGTTACTGAAGAGTCCCACAATTAACATACCTATGTGTACATTTAATCCAGGTCTAGGTGAAACATCTCTTAGCAACGAATACCAAGAGTTAATAATTCAACTTGAGTATTAACAATTCTAGTGTTAGATTTAGCCCCAGGAACAGAAACTCAAAGTGATTATGAAATGAAGTCTCTACTTAACTCTCTTGGGACTGATTCTGGAACTCTGAATTTCTGTTTCTGAAGGAAAGACAGTGTCTCTCAAACTCACTGCTCTGGCATCGCATGCATTGTGCTGCGCCTTTGGACAGTCACCGACTACTGCAAGAACGCGTCCTGAGCTCCCAATTATGCTGTGAGAAAACTGTGAAGCTTCATCATACATCTTTTAGGGCAATTTTGATGGCCAGAGAGAGCAAAACTGAATTCAACAGACTGCTGTAATGTAAAGGAGACTTTTTTGGAGCCTACAGTTTCATAAAGCAACTTACGCTGAGGCCTCATGGATTTCTGTGCCATCGTAGACACCACAACCAGACAGGACCTGCAGTAAGAAAATCAAAAGAGTATTTCAGGTGATACAAAGCTTTCTACAGGATCTTTCACAAGCCTTGTAAGATTTAAAAAAACAAAAAAACCCAAAACCAACAAACCTCCCTCTACCCCCCCAAAAAGAACAACTTAGCAACAAGCTCTTTACTAAGCCAGTCAACACCATGCTATTAGCACTGGTGTCGCCATTTGACATACTGCAGAAAAGGCATTTCCTATTTATAGCTATTCATCCCAGACCAGTCTCAGAAATAACTAAAATTTACTTATTGGTTTGTGCATTTATTCCTTAGAGTTAATAAACTGACGTGATATCCTTAGGTATGTTTTTATTGCGCACATAATGGGTTATTCTGAGTGTCGTACATCTATTTATGAAGTGTCCATACCAGCGTGAAATACCTTCTCATCCAGATGCACATCAGACAGAAGTGGGACAGAAGTGCACTTCGAGGCGGCACTTAGGACAAACTATTTTACCTGCTGCTGCAATGTGCCTGAGGATCCACATCAGAGATCAATAGCTAAATCATTTCTAATCCAATTATGCTATATTAGCCATACTTTTCCTTATTACCATGGTAATAATACTTTCAGTTTGTTTATACACACTGGAGAATAAAAAGCACAAAGCAATCAGCTATCCTTGTGCGGGTGGAGAGTGTCTTGCACAAAGCAGAAGCAAGAAGAAAAAACATTTCAAAAAACCCAGAAAAAAAAAAGAGATTATAAGAACAAAACAAACCCCCCAAAATCCAAAGGATTATCTAGCTCCTAAAAGTATATATATGAACTCTTGCGGGGGTTTTTTTGTTTGGATGTTTGTTTTTAAAGAAAAAAAATCCAGTTAAAAAGAGTCCATTTATTAACTCTCGTCCCTCCTGGTCTTCTCTCAGTTTTTAGAAGCTTGGAAGTTTTTAATCACAGACAAATGAACAGAAACTCACAACTGAAACTGTCTTAGTTAGAAACACTGGACTCAAAGGGGCTTTCAGATCACAACATCCAGTCCTCTGCTCTCACAGGCATGACATCCTACCATCGCTTCAGCAAATGAGTAAGATCCATGAATATCTTTCTGTCCGTGTTAATCCTAACCACAATTTCGCTGCTCTGATATTTAAGAGCCACCTTCTACCTTCCAACTTTTTATTTAATCTTTCATTTAATTTAGACTGAATAAACATACAAGCAACTGTGCTAAAGTTATCTTCTGTAAGCAACGCTTTTTAAACGTTTTTGAAACTCACTGAAACTAAAGCACTGAAACGCTACCCTCTTCTGTTATTTCAGTACCTGCTTGGTGACAAATCTCTTCTACCATAGTCAGAAATTTATGTCACTAATCTCAACAATAACATTTGTTTTCCACTCTCTATTTAAAAAGCTATCGTTTGCTAAAATGACAGCATTCCTGGTAAGTTACCCGTTAGACATTTGGACCAGCATTCTGCCCATTCCTGAACCAACTCTGCCCCAAACAGATTTCTTCATGCAGGTAAGGCCTTCTTATTTCTTTACATTTTATGCTGTCAAGACTATACAAAGCTCGAGCTTCAAAGACCGTCCCTTGAGCTCCAAAACTGTGTATCCATTTGAGATGCTATCTACAACCTAAATTTTCTTCTGGCAACCCGTAGCTCCTCCGTCTCCTCACTTTCTTTTATATTTTTAACATGCTCTACCTCCTTCGTGCACAAGGGCATAACGCAGTTTAAACGCTTTCCTGTAGGCTGCCAGTACCTCCCCCAATTACACTGAAAATTATTCCAAGTTCAGCTCCTTGTAACTCAACTCCAGCCAACTCCAGGCCAGTAACAACGATACAGAAGCCAGTCCTCACGTGTTCCCACTCCTGGTCTTGCTTCCTCCAAGTTACTCAATTCTAAACAGCTTCATCTTCTCAATATCGGCTTCTCCCAAGGCTTTCCAGCT
>NW_008825427.1:298332-319605 GCF_000699105.1 Pygoscelis adeliae
TAAAACGCGCACGGAAATAAATCCGTGGGACTTGTTTTGAGCACCAGCCTAGCAGCACCAGGCTCCTTTGGCAAGTGAGAGGGAGCAGCCACAAGGTGCGCACAGCCTGAGCGCGGCAGGGGGAGCACACCAGTACGGGGGCAGCAAGAGGCTCCCGAGCCTAGAGCCGTTAATAAAAACAGGGCAAACAAACCAACATCCAGGGACAGCTTCATTTCTTTCTTTCCTGGATCTCGCGAAACAGGGTATCGCTTTTAAAAGAGAGGGGTAAAAGGAACATTAAACAGTGCCAAGTTTCATCGCTGGTAAATGTCTTTCCCTGATAAAAAGCTTTTGCTTTTTTTTTTTCCCTTCCTCCTCTCCTTTATTAAGGAAACCAAGCTACATGTAAGAAACAGTCCTGTTGAAATACGTATAGACATCTATATATGATCGGACCTAATTAAGCCAAGATGCAAGTTTGCAGATATGGTCTCAACCTGCACTGCAGGACGGTAGGGAAATGGCGCTGCTTCAAAGCCTAACCCCAGCCCACACGGGCGACTGTCAGCTGCACAGGTTGTGCCAACGTTCGTGAGGGTCAAGCCAAGCTTTGGACCTACCAGACTTAAAATCCGGTATTTAGTTTTTATTATTCTTCCTATGAATATGGAAGGGCGCACTGGAAAATTGTATTGGCTTTCACGTGCATCATAAAATTTGTCTTCATTACCTAAAAGCTTATGATAGCTTAAGCAAAATGACTGATGCGAGCAGAACACGTCCTTATCTCATATATAAGAACTGGTGTGACACTACCCCTCTTGCCTCCCCTCACGGCTCTTGGGCTTTGTAAAGCACATTTTTTGTGAAGTTTTCATCTTCAGAAATTTTTTGAATGTGAAGAGTAAAATAACCCAAAACTGTGTTTCTAAGAGGTTGTTCTGAAAGGCCACATCTTCTCCATATTCTGTGTTTTGTAATACTGCAAACCCAAGAAACAAATACAAATTTAGGGATCAAGTTAGCTGACTTCATAGAACAGCACAACTCCTATTTTACATAGCACAAAGCTATTGCCGTGACAGTCCCAGAACGATTAGAGCCTGTCTGCTACAGGTCATACAGTTTGAGAACAGAATACGGTCTTTAAAAAAGCATGCAAAGACAACATGTATATGAAAACCAGTAAGGTGGATTAAGAAGTAACAACTATGTTATATGTCAGGTAACACGATCGTGTTTTTCGCGTTAGCTTAAGCACTTCAGTTTTACAAGGATCCCAAGATAGATTTTTCTTCTTCCTGCACTACTTCACTATTCAGGTTGGACGGGGCTCTGAGCAACCTGATCTAGTTAAAGATGTCCCTGCCCACGGCAGGGGGGTTGGACTAGATGACCTTTAGAGGTCCCTTCCAACCCAAACCATTCTATGATTCTATGATACTTCTTCCCTACCCACCCATGCCTCCCTTCTACCTGGGGCAGAAAGCCTACTTTCTGCCATGGTAGGAGGAGGCGGCAGAGGGGTGGAGAATGACAAGCAATTCCAAATCCCAACACAGTAACACACAGCATCTTCTGCAAGCACCGCTCCAGCCCACCCAGCTACTCCTTCACCCCTCTGAGACCCTGAAACACTGGCACGACCGTGAACTGGACCAGCAACTGGAGGTATTTTTAAACATTTTACCATAAGAAAAACAAAACAAATCACTTTGCTATGTTTTATTCAAGTGGCAAGTGCATATTTATTTTGTATAATGAAATTCTACAAACTGACTGCATGTGTCTGCTGTGTATTTTGGACTTTGTTTTTTCTTCAGCAGTTTTTAATATTCATACCTCTCCTCTTCCAAGAGGGGAAAGAGACCAGAAAACAAATCCAAAAGAATACACTGAAAAAATCAATTCTGGCTTATTATTGATATTTGCAGTATCTTCATTAACAAAGCCCTTTCAACATGTGGCTTGAAAGCATGACAAGCACGGATCTAGTTCTTTCTGTTCAGTACCTCACTGTTGCTATTAGCCAATTCTCATGCCAATTCACAAAAAGCAAGGAAACCAAAAGTTTCAGATTTTCAAATGTTAATAAAAACATTTTAAAAAAACAAGACAAGAAAGGGCTTTCATGAGAGAAAGGAACATTTGTAACATCCTCTTACAGTTTAAGTTAGACTGAGTTGGCAATTTCAAAAAAAAACTTTACTGCAGTATCTCGGATTAATTAATTAAACCCCTGCAGAAGTTACATCGCACAGTAAACTTTTTTCCCCATATTCATTGTTACGGGTATATCATTTATCCTCATTATTGAAACTTCATCAGGTTTGGAAGCTATAGAACTAAGAAAAATGGGTCCATTTATTCCTAACAGTGTTCCAGTAATATGTACATAGTAAAACCAATTAAAACAACATTTGAAACAAATTGAGAGCAATATGTAGACCTCCAATTAAGAATGACGTAAAAAAGGATTAAAAAAAAAGTCCATCACAAAGTATGACAAGACTGCATTACAAATAACTCACAATACTTAGTCTATGCACAATGCATTTTTCATAAAGAATGCACTTCTTCCAGTCATATTTCTGACTTCACTGATATAAGAATACATTTTTGTGTAACTTGAAATCAGGAACAGTAAAAAAAAGAAATCAATGAATCAAGAAATCAGTGCTGTCAAGCTGTTACAGCCAACGGGTACACCAAATACACCACGGATGGCACTCTGTCTATCCTACATTTCACCCACTTCCATAACTCACGTGTAACTCCATCCACACTGTTAAAAAGAGTTAAAATATGCCACTATGAGGGCCACTCACTCTCAGTGAATACCACTGCATAAAATTACTTTGTTAGGTTTTCTCCCTCCCATGAAGAGTAACTAGGAACTAAGATTGTCTTTATGAACTTCTTGCGTAAGATAATCACTGTCAGAATCCAAGTCGTCTTCATCTACCAATGTTTCTTCTGCCAGACGTTTCATTCCCCGCTGTTGTGAAATGGCCAATGCGTATTTAATATTGTAGATATTCCATTCGCAGCTGTAAAAATAAATAGCAACATGTTACAAACAAGATACCATTTTTCTCTTAAAAGAAGACCGTCTCGGAAGTTCTACTACCACGTTATCATCCCCCAAATTACTCCATGCTTTTGTGCAGGGTTTTGATTTAAACTTTTAAATGTAGCAATACATACAGTTTGGAAACATCTTCAAAATGATGTTGGATGCTTTTCTGAAGGAACTGAATCACAGGGAGCAGCTTCACTGACCTTGAACGGAGAAAACATGCAACTTGCAGTGCAAATTTACATATGGATAGCTAGAACTTTTCTATATTCTCAAAATTTTAACAAGCACACATGCTAACTTTTAAACACGATCATTTTAAGATAATACTAAATAAACAAAAACTTTTTGCTTTTGACTCTGCCCCCAATGGTTATACTCAATACAGGTAATATTATTGCCAGAAATAATTTTTTTTTCCTAATGTCACAATGCAGCTTGAAGAACTAATTCTGCTTGCTGTAATGATGACAGTTCCTTCCAGCTACTACAATACTTTCTGAACAAGGAAGAGTTTGTTTTAAATTGTCCTTTTCTACTTTATCAGCAACAAAAGGAGAAAATTTGTTCCAGTCATTTCAGTAACTAAAACATTAATACCCATGTTGAAGCAAGGAGGGAGTTACACAATGCACTGTTTCTTTAACCTGCAGGACTCCCTCTCAGATTACCTCTCGCTTAGCCTATTTTAAATTTGTAAATTTGCTTATTTTTGTTCCCAAAAGTTCATAAACTCAATACTATGGGTGGGCTGAATATAATTCATATGGCAGGCACTTGTAGTTGTAAAGAACTACGTAGGAAAGCAGAATACTAACAAGCTAAAAGTGCGTGCTGTAATCACAAGCTAAGTCTACAAAATGCAGTCAGTACCTGCACATTATCTTTCAGTTATACTTAATATGCGTAATTGTTTAAAAACACAATTGCCAAAATCCTATCACTCTTGAAATCTTTATGCATTTATAGGGTAAGCAAGCTATGCAGTTTTACCTGTAATATTTGAAAAATGTTTTTGCAATTTATCCTCACAAATCCTATTATGCATTCCAATTGTATTAAGTTGTAAGAAGTTGTATTAAAAGAAAATGTAAATTTTATAAATAAATGTAAATATTTAAGTAATATTTCTTAAATGTACCTGTAATAAATGTAAATTAAGTAGTTTTAATTGTTGTATATGCATCTATCTAGACTGTCGGTAACTGTTAATTAAAAACCTCAAACTGACAGGTATTTTAAAATGCTTGTCAGCTTTTTGACTTTCACAAGATCTCACCTTGTTTTCAGTTTCTGCCCATGCAGCATGAGCAACTTATGAGCCCAAATAAGATAGAACTCTAAATGACAAGATATCTCAAATGCAGAGGCCAGGAACTCCAATACTTTCTCCACGTACAGGTCTGGGAGTGATGAACAGACAACATCAACTGTGCAAAAAGAAAAAAAAAGCCCACAGACATCAGAGTTGGATTACTATCTGGAATAACATGAAAGAGACCATAGGAAAGCATATAGGGAAGGAGAAGAAAGCACCATCTTAGAAACTATTTGATATTTAATATTGTATTTCAGGGTACAGTACCACAGTCTCTCAGGAGGCAAGTCTTTCCTCTTTGAGCCTTCCAATCGCTACTGTATTTAAAAGCAAGAACTTAACTCCCCCCCTCCCCAAGTTCTTCCTCCTACCAGAATACTCTCCCCACCTTCTCTCCTTCAGAACTTTTACTTCCATCCTTTCCTCCTCTTTCGGTGTAACTAGACTTTATTGAAGTTGCTTCTGACTTCATACGAATTTCTGTATCCAGTGGAACTAGTTAGGCGTAATAATCAGAGGCAATAAAGGCTACTCGTCAAGATAGCAAAGTCGCCTGCTCACAGAGGAAGTGTCTGAATGCTGTTAGTAATTGCGCAGCACAAAGAAGCGCGATTTATAAGCATTCAAAATAATCTCACATGTAACTATGATGACCTCATTATATATAAACTCTCAAAAATAATCAACTCCTATTTTCTGCAGCCCAACTGGCCTACATAACATTCAACAGTGAAAAAAAGTTTTCTGCTTTTAAAGAAACAGGTACACATTCATTCTGTTAACAGTGGATTACAACGCCTGAAATTCCCAGGCCTCATCCTCTGCTTCTGAGGTTTTGGCACCTGCCTACTTACCCAGTGTTGCCTGGGTACACAGAGTTTTGGTTAACTTCAGTAAAAGAGACCTAAATTTTGCCAGACAGAGGCAAACACCATTATGCCAACGCAGGTATGCAAAAGGTGGTATACCCTGACATGCATCATTATCAGGCTTGCTACCTACGGAATAAGGTAAGAAAATCCTACAAAGCGGTTGGCTTGCAACACATCTGATTTCAGACTCGAGCATGTTTTGACTAGATAAAAGGAATTTTTATTTGTTACACATGAAACGCTGGAAGGAAATAAATACTTTTTACTGGGGCAACAACACTGAGGTAAAGGTAAGAAAATATACTTTAGAGTTACTATGACGGAACTGTTAATGAAGTTATGAAGTTAAGTAGAATACACTACTGAAAGTTTATTTTTAATGTCGTGTCTACCATCTATAGCTAATGGATGTGCACATTAGTTACCAAAACGATGAAACGGGGCTAAAGAGTGACTTTGGTATATGTCCTCCAAAGTTGAGTGACATCTTACCTGTTTCTTTTGTCTCTGACATGTCACAATTGTGAAAGCATCTGTCTCTTGTTAGAAAGAGCTTGGCACTTAACTAATAATCTGTTTGGTTTGTGCGAACACAACCCTCTATAAGGACCATATTTACATTTGTTTAGAGGGATGAATTTCACAAATACTGTAAGTAAAGGAACAAAAATCATCAGAACTTCAAAGGGCTGACAGTTGCAGAGATGCTCCAAATTTTGGCAGTCCAAAGCAAGACTAATTTAGAGCTGGCACAGAGCTTTATCTAGTTGAGTGCTGAACACTTCCAAGGATGGAGGCTCCACTACCTCCCTTGTCAACCTGCTGCAGTACTTGACAACCTCCAACATATTTATTGTTTTTTATATCTAGTTGGAATTTCCCATGCTGCAAGAGGTCTGTTGCCTCTTGTCATATCATTGTGCAACTCCAAGTCTGGTTCCGCCTTTTTTCTAACATCCTGTTAGGCACTTGAAGACAGTAAGAATATTCCCCTTCTCTTCTAAAGACCGAACAAACCCAGCTCTCTTAAGCATCTTCTCAAGCTGTCGTGCACTCTGGCCCTCCAATCATTTTCCAAGCCCTCCACCAGATGCTCCAGAGTATCAATGTCTTTCTTGTACTGGCAAGCCCAAAACTAGGCACGGTACTCCTGATGTGCTCTCACAAGTGCTTGATAAAGAACACTGATCGCTTTTCTCAAACTGCTGACTACATCCTTGGTAGTACAGCCCAGCATCCAGTTGACTGCCTTAATCACGCAGGCACACTGTTAACTCACGTTAAACTTGCTGTGCCCCTCTAACATCGGCCACTTCTGAGAACTGACATCCAAAAACTTTGCCTGCATATCCAGACCTGATCAAATTCCATGTTCAAAAGTCACTCGATGAACATGCAGTAAAATTAAAACATAAGTTAACACCGAAGAGTCTACTTTTTTTTACAAAAGACCATCCCTTCCTCTTTAGTCTTCAGCTACAGTAGAAAGTCCTTAAATATCAATGTTGTAACTCCCCTCCCTGCCCTGCCCCAAGCTAAACTCTGCCCTTTACACTTCAACTTATTTGGCTTACACATCTCTGCTAACAGCTAGCTCAGTCAAATTTCATGGAAGATCCACTTACTTTCATTGCTAGGTACAGCCTCTATGACCTCCTGAATTAATTTCTTCTCATTCAGCTTGAAGGCCATGACGATAGCCATAGCGTATTCCTTCTGATGCAGTGTTTTGTGTATATTGCTGGGTGTGACATCAATATCCAGCTCAAAAGGATCAAAAATTAGCCCAGAGTCCAGTGAATAGATAAGAAGACCCTCTGTGGTGGTGGCTGCCCAGCTTCGTCCTAGAAGAGAAGTAACAATATTTAAGAACAAAGCTGGGTTTTCTAGGATAGAAACAAGATGACTCTTCATTGCTTACAAGAGTGGCTAAGACTGAAAACCATGCATCATTGATGGACCTGTCAGCAATGACAATGCTTGTAAAAAATACCAGCTGACAGTGATGTACACTGAAGTTTCCTAATTATCCACTGAACAGGAAACTAGACTACAAACCTAGCAGCATTGTATAACATCTGGAGAGACCATCTCCAAGGCGTTTGTACTTCATTATTACTCCTCCAATGCCCTACTCTTTTGCTTGTTTTATAGGGAGTAAAAAAAATCCTACATTGTCAATACTCACCTGTAGGAGAGAATCGCAGGCAAGTTACTCTTATTTCTGGTTTAAAGTGTCGATAACTCATGTCACCTAAAAAAGAAGTTTAGAAGTGATTTACCAAAAGTTCACAGTCTAGCTATCAACTCTAACTATGCTGCTATCATTATGCTGAAGAATAACGCCTAACATGCCAAAACCTGGCAGACTTAAAGACAGGGTGAGTAAAGGACAGTCCATGTCCAAGAGATCTTACAGCTAAAATAAGTGGTGGGACTGAATGTTGCTCTTTGAAAATGAAATCAGGACTGCTGGGTTCCATACCCAGGAGACCACAGTACCTCCCGTTTCCTGTCACTTCTACTATGCAAAAGGAGCCACCCATACAACAGCTGAACACTTCTGTAACAGATCCCTGCAGCTACAGAACATTCAGGTAATACTAACTTTAAAACTGAGCTGAACAATTCAAACCCTTCTCATCTGGTATCAACTCTACGTCAAAGGTTTTGATCCACATAAAACTAGTAACAAGACGGCAAAGCCAAAAGCCGTACCTCTTTTTACTCCAGGAAGAGGAATGGCAACACCATCTTCACCTCCAGCCCCTTCATCGATCAGAGCCATGCTGCCAAATTCCGTCATTTTTCTCCGATCTAAGTACTCCTAGAAAAACATGTAAGTTCCATTCACTGCACTGAACCTCCTCTCAAACATCTGTATTAACTGAAAATTCTCCGTAACATTCAGCAGTTATCTAGTGATTATTTCTTTGCACTTTCTTCCAAAAGTTTCTCCAAAATCATGGAGAAAACTGTCAATTTCACAACAGCGGGCAACAGTGTCCGACCGCAGATGAGAATCAGGCTGCTTCACTCTTAAGGCCTCAGAACAGCACAACTCAGTTTAGACTGCGGTTTCACATTATTATATTGTTGTTCTACTTAAGAGATGCACTATTTCCTCAGATGCAGCCCTACCCTCCCTCCCCCTCCATAACTTGTACCGTGCTAATGTAAGGGCTGTGTAGCCACACAGCTATGCAAATAATGTTTTAGGGACCTCCCTGCCCCCCATTTTTAAACACCCACCCCCTCCAGGATTCTTTTCCAGTTGGCTCACTTCTGGTATCCTTTTTAAGCCATATGCTGAGCTACGCTAGCACAATAGAGGGCAGCAGGGAAACGAAGGCTGCTTCACAAACCACTGCAGTCAAAGAAATATACTTGGAACCACAGTCAAATACAGCCCAACATGAACACTGGAACAACCATCATTCTTCCAGGTAAGGGGATGTTAAGAAGGGTTACTGGAATTTTTACCTTCTGATGCTTTTCATCATTCATTTTACTTTTAAAGGAATTTAATTTTGCATTTGGCAACGTTCAGAAACCGAGTTTGTAAAGGTCAGTGATGTTCTTCTGTGTCCTCAATAAAATCCTTTATCTCTTTGCTAACGCAAGCAACTGACACCCAGGGAAAGTTAGCTTATTCAGCAGTTATCTAGTGATTATTTCTTCGCACCTTCTTCCAAAAGTTTCTCCAAAATCATGGAGAAAACTGTCAATTTCACAACAGCGGGCTGTGTCCGACTACAGATGAGAATCAGGCTGCTTCACTCTTAAGGCCTCAGAACAGCACAACTCAGTTTAGACTGCGGTTTCACATTATTATATTGTTGTTCTACTTAAGAGATGCACTATTTCCTCAGATGCAGCCCTACCCTCCCTCCCCCTCCATAACTTGTACCGTGCTAATGTAAGGGCTGTGTAGCCACACAGCTATGCAAATAATGTTTTAGGGACCTCCCTGCCCCCCATTTTTAAACACCCACCCCCTCCAGGATTCTCTTCCAGTTGGCTCACTTCTGGTATCCTTTTTAAGCCATATGCTGAGCTACGCTAGCACAATAGAGGGCAGCAGGGAAACGAAGGCTGCTTCACAAACCACTGCAGTCAAAGAAATATACTTGGAACCACAGTCAAATACAGCCCAACATGAACACTGGAACAACCATCATTCTTCCAGGTAAGGGGATGTTAAGAAGGGTTACTGGAATTTTTACCTTCTGATGCTTTTCATCATTCATTTTACTTTTAAAGGAATTTAATTTTGCATTTGGCAACGTTCAGAAACCGAGTTTGTAAAGGTCAGTGATGTTCTTCTGTGTCCTCAATAAAATCCTTTATCTCTTTGCTAACGCAAGCAACTGACACCCAGGGAAAGTTAGCTTAGTACAAAATATTGATCGTTTAAATTTTCATATTTTCTCTTCAATTTTAAGTGCCAACTGACTTAACTATGCTTAAGAGTTCTGCTCATTCGATACAAACACATTGCAATCTGGCAAGACTCTAGTTAGCTGCATGTCAGGAATTAATTTTGTTTCCCGAGAAATATTTCCTTAGCACTCTACCGCACAAAACCAAGAAAATGAACCCATGCTTAACAAAACATTCATGAATCCCACTTAATTGAGATGTTACACCAAAACCAAAGTCTTGGGGGTGGAGAGGGGAAATGAAAAAACCTGACCTCTGTGGTCACATACCTCCATTGCATCTAAAGAAAAGTTGCATGAGATTTCAAATTTTTTCATAAGAATCTGTTCCTTGACATTATATATACAGACAAATTTTGACAATCCACCCGCCAAAACAGACTGACCATCTGCCGAGTAACACAGAGTAGTAAAAGACCTAGTAAAGAAAAAGAGAAAGTAGTTAATTTCACTGCCACATCTGAGCTAAAAGACATGAGTACAGTGTGAAGACACAGACCATTCCATGGAAAAAGTGGAGATCTTCATTCACACAATATGTACTTAACACACAAAACCGTTTACCACAAACAAGCACTTGGTGCTTTACTATGGATCACAAACAATTTAGAACTTCAACAGCTTTTTGAAGTACTTCCGTACTTCTGATTCTGAGTCGCAGCTCAATGAACGAGCTCTCAACTACACCCTACACAACACTAAGGATGGTCAGAAGAGCTAGAGAAAAGCCGATGTCATGGCATGTTTTAAAGAGATGGTTGAGAGCTCATCACCAAAAAAATACATTATTTTTTTTCCAAAAAATCATTGTTTCCTTTTTTCATTTTGTTTTGAGGGGGAGCAATACAGAAAAAAAAGAGAGGTTCAAGGGAAAAAGAGAAAAATGAAACACGACTTCTATATTATGCTTTTTGACAGCACGCAAATTCAACTTGCCTTTAAACATTACTTCACATGACTAGTAACGTAATAAAACCCACAGCTTATTTACTTTTTAAAAAAAATTTAAGTTTCTACATACTAGTAGTTACACACTAGTACCTACGTAACAAGATATCCACTTAAAAACCTATCACATTTGGCCAATGAACAACTTGTCACGAGAAGCTTAATATTATGCTGGCAACCCACGTTTAGAACAGATGCTCAGAATGATGCTGATCAGTGGGTGAACACAGCAAAAGACAACAAGGATCCATCCAGATGTCAAGTCATGCAGTCTTTTAAAATCCAACATCAGAACCAAAATATTTGAACAGCAGATGCACTCTGAAATCTTCACGTAAAAACCAAATGGAAAGAAACAATTCAAAAGCAAAAGCCAATGTGGCACCCTCTTTTCACTGCGATCTCATTTACTTACTTTCCCTTGGCTGCTTGTTTGGCAGTAATTTTATCAAGCTCCTTCCTTCCCATCTGAAGATCATGCCTTCCCTCAATTGAGCCAGTTTGCACTGCATTTTCATGATCCCAAAATGTTATCTGTCCATTCAAAGCAGCAACTGCAAGCTCCTTGCCGTCAGGCCGGAAAGCAACAACAAGAACTGCAAAGAATTTAATTAACAGTTAAAAAGGCAGTCAGATCTTTTCCTAAGAAAATACCCTATATTTTTCTAGGATCTTATCTCAACTATCAGAAAAAGCTTAAGAGTAACAAGTATGACTGTACGTCTTCTCTGGACAACATACAAATGTTTGGCTAATTATAAAGCTAGAGCTAGTATTAAATATAAAAGATTTCTTGCACTGCTAAGTACTATAGAGAACTATCTCAACTTTTGGTTTTCATTACCAAGAACGAGGCTTGCTGTATTTGACATGTTCTGTTGTTCATTCTTGAAATATTTTTGATAATATTTTTATATTTGATATAAGATGAAATAAAGGTTACCATCCGAGTTCAATATTAGTGTCTCCTTAGTTCTCCAGCTGTCTAACATATCCCATAACTTGACAGTTTTATCCCAAGAGGCACTAGCTAGAACACATTTCATTGGGTTAAAGGACAAACTGCTGATGGGGCCCTCATGACCTGATAAGACCTAATAAAAGAAGAAAAGATAAAATGGAATTAGGTGAAAGAAACTGAAATACATGTAGTCTGCATTCAGTAAACTCTGAATGTAACAATGAAACCATGCCTCACTTGTCCACACATGCTTGAGGTCACTTTTGCACATGTAGCATGATACGTATCAGTGATTCTCAACTTTTTATTTTCAGAAGTTTTAAAAAAATTCACAGAAGTGCTAGCCACTCTTACGCACACATATAGTCTCTTTAGAGACCAAGACTTAGGAACACGGTGTGCTTTTTTCCCCCCTTCTTATCAGAACAATCAGACCAACTATGAAAAAGCAAGTCATTGCTCTGAGAATTCAGCTGAAAACACTTAAGAAAAAACACTAATAAAAACTGTGAATAATACATGTTTTTTATGGCATGGAGCTCCTACTCCTCTCAGAAGAAATCAAGGAAAGAAACTAAACTCAAAACTCTGGAGATCCACTCAAGTATATGCTGAGTTACTATTAGTTATCTGTATTCAACGGCTATGCCAAATTAAACACACGAATCGCTGAGTTCATCTACTTGTGCAAGATGTACACTTTGCTTAAGAATTGGAACTAGCAAGTGAGCTTGATTTGCTCAGAAGTAGTGTCCCTCCTTTATTACATCTACTCTCAAGAGAATGCATTTCAAACTAGGAGCAAGACAGTGGGGATTTAACTTAATAGTTTTCTCGCCCTACACAATAAAAACCTGCTACACAAGAAATCATGTCCCTGCTCTGCTCCAGCAAAACTGTCCATGAAATCTGTATCGATCTTAGGACAGCATGTACAATTTCTTCATTACCTGCAGAAAATATATAGAAAAGAACATCTCTGAATAACTACTGGAGGAAAGACTCACATGCCCGTGTGTTAGCTCAGCAATACTGATGTTACTTCATCAGCCAGGAAGAGCTCATTACTCAAAAATTCTAAAAACTATTTCTCACTCAAATTCAGGATAGCCTCCACGCAATAAATCAAAAATTGCTGAGAATAACATAGTGTAGCTCCAGTTCTTGAATATAAATATAACAAAACACTTCATGTTGTATTAAAACCCTCCGACTAATCCCAAAGTTACGTAGTATCATCACGACCTATATCATGTGTTAAATTCAAGCCCTCCAGCATTGTAGGTCCTTACATCCAGCAGTCTTCCACTCTGCATTGACCAGATGAATATTTCAAAGGAATCCTGGGAACCAGCTGACACAATCTCACCACTGGAGTCCACAGCTAAACAAGAGAACTGACTTGGTCGTGGAGATGTAAAGGTACGGAAATTGCGGTACCTGTTGTAAACATGAAAATAAATTATGAGAACATTTTAGGTAGATTTAAACGTGTTTTACGAACATATTTAAAAAAGGATTTCATTTTACTTGTAAAGTCTTTTAAGCTATCCACAGAAAAAATATTCTTTGTATAAAATTAGATGCAATGCCTCAGCGTGATTCCAAGATTCAAAAAAGGTACTATTAACTCTGCAGAAATAACAGCCAAAAATACCCAAACAGAAGAGCTTTCTTCTATTACATAGCGTACGTTCATTCCTTAGAAAACACGGGCTTATTTACACATCCAGTTCTGTACACAGTTGTATTACAATGGCTCAACCACTAAAACTATGGCAAACGTTCTGCTAGACGGGTGCCTTCTCCCCATTTGAGTAGTAGAGCCAGACAATGATCTTACTGGATTTCCAGCTTCTCTGAGAAAAGGTCTTCCAGAATTTTCTTCACAGAAACTGGATGAAGTGACAGGATTCCTAACTACTATCCAAATTTGAATCAAAGGCTGAACCAAAAATCAATAAAGCAGTACTCATATTTGTGCAACTTCAACTTGAAACAAGCAATCGGCAGCTTGCTGTATTTTGGGGGGTGAAAGCTTAAATGAGACACAAAAGCTTTATAAAGAGTTACCTGTGTAGATCAAAGGCACGCACTGTTCCATCTAGGGAAGCACTCAAAATGACATAACCGTTGGAAGTAAAAGTCACAGCAGTTACACCACTGGTATGTTCTGTAAAAGTGACAAAACAAAAGCTGCTTGAAGTGTTCCACACTTTCACCTGCAAGAGAGACAAGAAAAGCCTTCTTAGCATCTCCATCATCAGTTCAGAGAGAAAGTAAGGGTAAGGCAGCAGAAGAGTAAAGAAAAGCTAGTCCTAAAACTCTGCAAGAGCATAAAGGACTTTCAGTACCATCAGTGAGGAATTCTGTGCAAGTGAGACAAACGGGGCCAGAGCTTATCATTAAACCCCTAAAGACACATATACCACATGAAAATCTAAGTGGAGACAGACACAAAAAAAATTTAAAACAAAGCTAATTTTCAAGGAAAGCTATAGCACTTGGTGAGCATCTCAGGCTCCCAAGCTTTGGACTGTCCACTAATAAGACAAGTGTCAAATTCAAAACCAACTGCGAAGCCGTTCCAGAAGTTACAATTAAGATGTTATTTCCATCTTTTTTCGAACAAAAATGTTAGGCGTTTAGCTACCTACAGTTTGAGACTTCTGGGGTTTGGCCAATTTTAAATCTGAATGGCAGAAACCATGAAGTGGCAGGTCTTTTTTCTGACATTCAGACGTTTTGATAGGAAACAAGATACTATCTATCTTTGTCCCATTTATGTGCCAAAAAATTGTGGGATTACCCCACAAAACATCTTTAAAAAAAAAAGTACACTAACACCTAGCCTACCATTTCAATACAAGTCAACCATGAGGAGAGAAGCTAATTTTTCTTTTAAATAGCACGCTTCTGCAATGGTACATTTCAGAAAAATCTGTTTAGGAATTGCACTTTCATAAAGAATTTGAAATGAATTTTGCATCAAAGCCACTTATTAAAAGGGCATGAATTCACTGACATTCATTCATCCCAAAGTATCATGGAAAGACTACAAGCATACATAAATTAATATTTGATGAATTAGATATTTTTGTGTTTACGGTGACTGCAACTATAATAATTAAAAAATTATCTGCTAAAAAGCATACGTGATGCAATTTGCAGAGGATACCAGTAACAGCAAATCAAAATATATACGTGCTCTAGAGAGAAAAAACAAAACATTTAAGCGAGGACAAAAAATAATGACTTTATATTAAGAAAAGTATGTATCGGTTACACTAACAGAGCTTTCTACATAAAACGGAAATTCAAGCTGCTTACTATGTTACTAAGACTTAAGTTCGCATTTCAGTGACACTGTATCACTTACTTTCCCATCCTCCCCTCCAGTTACTATGTATTGTCCATCTGGAGAATATGCTAACGAAACCATGCTGTTGAAATGTCCCTGCTGCTTCAGCACGTAGGACTCGCTTTGCCATTCCCACACCAGGAGCTGACCCAAACCTATAAACACATGAGAAGAATTAACCAGAATTATGAATACAATGATGAGACTCTGCAAATGCAAGCCACAAAACACACAGAGACCAAAAAAATTTACAAACCTGAACATCCAAAGGCAATCCAGTCACCAGTACAGTTGATAGAAATCGAGGCTATCCTTTGGTCTGAAATACTGAAATAAGAGAATTACCCAATAAACAAACTTGTGTTTTCATGCCTTCTGTGATAAAATTTCAAACCTAGGGTTTATTTCCTCTGTTCAAGCAAGTCTTTGACGACTTTACTGCATTTCTGTATCACTGTAACATCAAAAGCAGCATACGTGTTCTTTCCTTTACTATAGTCAAAAACATCAAACAGACAATACTGCCTTATTCGGAATGAAGAGAGACTATCTACATCCCAAAGACATACCTGCCAGCACCAAGTAAAACTCCCCACATTCAACTAAAAAACAGTAGTATTTTATTTATACAGGGAAATTATGCATTTTTTAGCTAGCACCATGCAGCCATGGAAAAGAATTATGGTTTTATTTTTCAACTTACCAACAATTTACAGATTATTTTACGTATACAGAACTTTTTTTTCAGATACTATCTTTATTTTCTACAAAGAAACTGACAACGTGAAGTCCAAAGCATTGAAGAAATCTATAGCCGACAACTAACTACTCAGGAGTTCCTAATTCAGACCTCACTTTTCCATAATAAGCTATGGAATGGAGTTGTATGGTATTTTAAGTCTAACTATGATTCTGCCCTTGCAGAAAGTACAATACTAAATAGATACTCATGTTTAAGATTTTTGTGCTCTGATTATTCATCCTTCACTACTCAACATGGTGTGTTCTCAGCCAAACAAACCAACCCACCCCCAAAAAGTACCCCACACACAAAACCAAACCAGAAAACAACCACAATCCCATACCTCACCTCAAGGAGTGGATCAGATTGAAATCTGGAAGCTCATGGAGATGAAAGATTCCAGAGGCAAAACCAGTGACTAAAAGGTGCGTTTTCTTGTGATAAGCTGCAGATGTCAGGTTATTAAAGTCTCCCTCTTTATTGAAAAAATACCTGGCATCAAAGAAATAAGAAATAAAGCAAACAATGCAAAAGAAAAGGATGTTGTTATAGTTGCATTTCAATATAGGTCAATTATTTTCATCAACATATCCTACAATAAAACTAAAAAGCAGTAGTTCCAGGAATTGCTAAATATATGTACTTTACATAGCTAGTGAAAGCCAATTCTCTTTTTTTTCCTCAATGTTTACAGCTGCTACAGTAATCTGATTATCAAAAGTGACACCTGATCACATGCAATGAAAGGGACTAAAAGTTAACCTCAGAGGAACTGCATTGTGCATTTCCTTTCGACCACCTAACGCCAATACGGGTGACTCATGAATTCACTGGTTATCCTATACGTGAGTCGTCTTACAGAGGAAGGAATTGAAGCAATAGTCATAAATATTATACACCTAGTGAAGAAGGTTTCTGCAGTTTCTTTGTAGCTCTCTCTCTTACTGGAACTAAACAGATAAGCACCGCATGATGGTCAAATAAAAGAGCATCTGAACATTATCCAACAGTTGTATACTCCAAATTCCTTCAGTCTGGAAGTGATGTTCCCTGAGACTAATTCCAACCTGAGTTGGGGTAGGGTACTTTCTTTATGCTTCCTTTACAGTCAGAAAAACTGAGAACAGAAGCCTGATGTCAGGTGTTCCCATCTGGCCCCTACATGCATTCCGTCTCTCCCTCACTCCACTGACAAAAGAGATTGCCTATGAATGTTGTCCTTCTTCAAGCAACGCTAAATGCTGTGACTATCTTAAAACTGGATTATTCTTTGTAATAGAAGTCTCCTTTGATGTGGACAGATAGGGAGATCCTTCAGGAAGGCATCTCCAAGTAGTTTACCAGAGAGGCTGATGAGCTATCTTTATCAAACGTTGCTGGCACCTCTTGAAGTCAACCAATCTCTTCTCCTCTATACTTAGTTAGAGGATACTGTACGAACGATCTCCTTACACTTTTTGAGTTTCAAACACTAAAACACACACCATAAGTCAGTATTTCTTATATTACTGAAATTACACTGACTTGTTATTCTGAAGGTGAAGGGTATCGCCCTTCATATAGTCAAGATATGACAAACAGGTGTTCTACTGAAACTATTTAAAATGGTATCTATAGTAAATTACTAAATCCGTATAAGAGTTTTATACTGCTTTGCATGAGTGATAAAGGGTGAAAAAAAGCCCAATATAGTAAATCCCCATAACAACTCCGTCTTTGGAAAACTGAAAATCACTTACTTTGCAACACGTGAATATTTAACCTTATCTCTAGTCTCTTGCTCATTTGGATTGGCTTTTCCACGAATTTCTTCACCCTTCGGCTCTTCAAGAAACTCTTCATCATTTTTTTCTGCATTCTTTTCCCTAGCTGCATCTTTAGGGGGCATGGGCTTCAAACCATCGAGCTCTGTATCACACTGCCACACACAGAGAGCTGCATCCTGGCTAATTGTGTACAGCTAGAATAGAAACACAAACATACAATTGTCATGTAATACCTATGTTTTGTACTCTGCTGTCTTGTTATGAATATAGAATTGCAGAAAGGTTAGCAAGTCTGCACTCTAGGATAATATATTACTTTGACCTCTGGTATTCGAAGTGCTTTGATCTGGAAAATTCACTTGTCCTGAGAAACTGGTGATTTACTCTACCTGCACTCGGAGAAATTTTGAAAAGACCAAAGGCAATTTGGTTACCAGTTGGCATTACAGCTGATTTTTTTTTCATATTTACAACTATAACTTTTCGGAGAAGCAATTTTAAATAACTTACTCTCCTTTTAAAGTTTACTTCTTCAAATGTTCACGGACTTGTAAACTCCTGATCACAGCAGAGGAGCCGAGAGATGTATTACTTATGCATTTTCTAAATTCTGAGATATTATCAAAATAGTCAGCATCCTTACCTACAGGTAAGATTCTGCTTCAACTATTTTAATATTAAAATTCAAGAACGTTGTGTGATTATACATACATCTAGACTGTTCTCTTCAAAAAAGCAGGCTACTATTATATCCTTATGCCCTCCAAGCGAGTAGTAGATCAAGTTTGCCCATCGTTCTGCTCCAAACACCCATGTAGACATGTCCTTGCTCCCTACCGCAAAACACCTACAGAAGAAAAGGCAATTTGAATTAGAACACTGGTTTGCAAAACTCTTCACTGGGTGGAGAAAGTTCTGAATGGGAAGACACCAGTCACCACTTTAAAAGTCATTTTATACACAACAGAGTTGTAAACTGAGGTTGGCAACTCTAGCAAAGGTAGATGGGATTAAACACATTCAAAAGGTCGACCATGCTCACATTCCTGAGATATGTTCCTTTTATTGATAACTAGGCATTTTTAAGCAAGAATGCATTGTTGATCCCTAACGCATGCATGTTTTATACTTTCTGGTCTGCCTAATTATAGTATTTTTTAAATTCAAGATAGAATTAGAAACAGAAGAGCCAAAAAGAACTTTTAAAGCTAGTACAATACTTTAGGCCAAAGAAAATGGACTGTAACATGCATACAAATATTAACGATGTGAGCAGGTAGACGGTGCTTTAGTTTAACAACTCACTTGGAATCATCAGTCCAGTCGATACAAGTTGTTTCATCATATGGACCGTAGTAAGTTTTGTCCAGAACAAACGCATTAAATTCTCGTTTCCTCCCAGGAGCATGGTACATAAGAGCAACATTGTCTTTTGTAATCACAAATTTCCTGTCATATGGGGGAAAAAGTATAATTGCACACAAAGCTGTTAAAGCAAACAATTTTTCAGTACAGACTGCAATACAACAGAACAAGAAAATGTTTAAAAGGTTTCTGCATTACTGAAGTGATAAATATGGATTGCTTTTGAATTAAAGACAGAAAGTTATTCGCAGATTGATATTACCCCCCAACTTCATGAACGCAGGTACACCTTACGCATTATAAAACAGAAAACCTTCAGTAAAAATCACTTAAGTTGAATAATGAAATATTTATTCCCTAATTCTCATAAAGGAAGGAAAAGTTCAAACATTCAAAACAGGATATTCTATTTCAACCTCTCTTCACCTCCATGTATTGGCCACTTTCACAAACACAAAGCACCTGCATCCCTGTTACACATATCCTCTGATCTGGTCCTGTGGCCAGTACAATTCCCTAACACAGAACTGTGACTCCAACTTTCAAGCAAAATCTCATTCATGACCACTTTAAGTCAATCCAACTGAGGAATGCTGCCAAAAGGCTAACTCCGCACTTTTTCCTCTCGCCCTTCTGACACCTCTAACATTTCTGTCACCACGCTTTGGCTCAGTGACCATGCAGTCAAGGGACGTGAAAAGAGGCACTTGATTCGGAGAACTGCCTCTTTCAGTAGCACAGTTGTCTTAGACTAACCCAAGTCAGCAGTGAAGCTGCATTGCCACGAGTGCCATCATGCAACTCTGAAGCACTGATTGTCCCTCCCGTGGGCTCTTTCACCTTACCCACGATACATAAGAACAGCTAAGACTCACAGCAAATCTTCTATATTTCTAAGAGTTCCACCATAGACAGACAACATCCGTGACAGGCAACTTTCCAGCTAGTATCTGTTTCCAAGGCTTTGCTTTTCCTCCTTCCTTCCCCTCTCAACTTTACAGATAAAGTGACTCTGATCAGCAAAAAATCTCCCCTACGTTAATCGATAGGTATCACCTCCAGACTGGTCAGAACGTCTTAATAATTACAACTAGTTTATGGGGTAATTTCTGTAGGTTTGTACTAAAGCATGCACATTTTACTTACTTGCCATCAGGGGAAAAGCTGACGCTGTGAACTGGCTTGTGAAAATAGAAGTGATGTATCACACATTTACCGATCAAACTGACAAGCAAGGCAGCTCCCTCTGTAAGGGCAGAAAAAGAAGGATCATGAAAATAATCCAGTTCCCAAAAAAACTACAACCCTAGCAAGCTTAGCTTCTTTCCTTAAAGAGGGGAGGAGAAAAAAAAGGAAGAAAAAAAAAAAAGTACCTCCTCAGAAACTTTTCAAGACGGTGTGCTTAACGTTACTAAGAAGAAACATATAATCAAAATTAGAAGTCACTTGCTAAATTCTGTAAATAAGTTATTTTTAAGTTCTGTAAATAAAGACACCTTCCCCTGAAATTCTAACATAATTTTCAAAGCAGAGCACTTGTAATTTGTGTTAAGGTTGAATACCTAGCAATACAGACTTTCCTCTTCAGCCTGTATTTTTATTTCATTCTTTTATGAAACAAACGCCTCCTTTATGAAAGTACCTTCATCAATTAGTATGGCAAGACTTCCATCTGGAGAGAGCCCCACGCACACAATATTAAGCCGTGTAGCCAACGGGAACGTCTCACACTTATTACTGCAAGAAAAAGATAAAACGGTAAATTGGGTACAAGGATGTAGAAATAACAGTCATCTTTGGTATCAATAAAATATGGTTTGATACCTATGTTAAAGGCACTGAAACAACTTAGATGTAAAACCCCCACGACTTTCTTTAGCTGCCGCAATCCCATAAATACCAACTATGTAAGAGAGAGGCTCCTGACCAGGATCCTTATAACGGGCATCAATCACAACTCCGGCCTATAGGAAAAGGCAGATGACAGTCTAGGCTTTGCCGTATATGAGGGACAGTACAAGACAGAAGCACACGAAGAAACTATATGACTAAATCAAATCCAAGCCATTTTTCGCCCTCTTTATTTGTTTCCAAAACACATCTTCACATACTACTTGTGCTATTCTCCCCACGGACCTACGTACAGAAAACCTGCACCGTGCAAGACCTCGAGAGTTATTCTACTAGGCAGGCTTCTACCTTTCACCGCTAAGCCGGAAACTTTTCAGGACGTTTTGGGAAGGCGAACCATTTTTGAGAACCCCAGCCCGTGCCAGCTGCACCCCCGCGCCCCGCAGCGCGCTCGTCCTTCCACGGAGGACTGCGGGAGCCGGCGGCGCGGGCAGCACCGTTCTCTTCCCCCACGCACTGGGGACAAGGCGGGCCTGGCCGCCGCCGGTGCCGCCCTCGGGCCGGGCTCCCCAACCCCCCGCGAGGG
>NW_008825427.1:320466-337650 GCF_000699105.1 Pygoscelis adeliae
GGCCCCGCGATTAAGCCCGTCCGGTGTTCTTGGTCTCCCCTTCCCCGCAGGCGCTCCTCGGCACAGGCCGTGCCCTCGCCTGGCCGCTGCAGCCAGGGCCGTTGTTGGCGAATTCGGCCGTCGTCGTCTCTCGTCAGGGTAGCGCCGTTGGGCCCGCGGCTCCCGGCCGTGAGAGGATCCAGGGGGGCCAAAGCGGGAGCGTGAAGGCGTGCCGAAGGCCAGGCGGCGGGCCGTGCCTGTCGGCGCGCTTCGAGGGTGGCAGCGGGGCCGCTCGAAAGCCGAGAAGCGGCAGCCCCGAGGCTGCTCCCCTGCGGAGGCCGGGCAGCTCTTTCCCGGAAAGCGGCAACCCCCTCCCATACCCGAAGAGGACACGCTTCAGACCCCTATTCTAAACACGTCCCCTTACTTCAGTTTAGAAAATATTTTTCCGTTAGAGTAGCTAAAACGGACGAAACAATCACTCCTTTAAACGAAAGGAAAATAGGAGAAGTCACAGCAGCAGAGAAGTTGGGTTTCTTTTTAAAACATGTATATTTAGAACTGCAACGCTTACAATTTCATTAAACAATCTTAGTACAATGTGTTTAATCTAACAGTATATTACAGAACAATGTGAAAAATGATTCAATAGCAAACCATGAAAATGGAATTAATTATAATACCTGCAGTGTCAAAGTCACTAACTTGTTACCTTTTCCAGTCAAAGAATCCCAGCAGTCATTCGCACTAAATGATGCTTTGGGGTTTATCCAGAATAAAATGGTATGATTTCCACAGAGAAAGGGCATTCCTTCACAGAAAGAAGATGCGTAACAAGAACATTTTCAGCTAGCAGGTCTACTTTATACATTTATTTTAGACACACTGTTTTTTTTTTTTAAATAAAAAATAATTAAAAAAAAATGTTTAGACCAGTGCAGGGTGCCTATTCCTTTTTCAACTTAATTGCGACTCTTCTTGGAAAGAGGGTTTGTTTTTTTCTTCCCCTTTACAATTTAGCAGAACCTGAGTTTAGAAAAAAATAACAACAATGAACTTGTCTAATGAGCAGTTCCTCACTTTAGCTTTACCGACAAGTATTTGATACGGGACAGTTTTCCTCTGTGGAGTCTGTTGACAACGCACCATTATAGATCTGCAAGTAGAAAAGGTCATTCTCACATTAAATGCACAAGTTTCAATATCCGAAGCAGGACATCAGAAGGAGTTGTAATTTTTCCAGTCACAGGTGGATTTGCAACATTCACAAAAATTACACTTTTTTTCTTTTTTTTTTTTTTTTTTACATTTTTTGTATTTACATTTCAGATATAAATAATGAAATTCTTTAAGTTACATGTTTTAACTTTGCTTCACAATTATTCTACATCTGCAAGCTTTCCTGTATCAAACCAACCGCTTTCTTCCATCATGAATGTGGAAGTCTGGCCTCTAATCAGTAATAATTACACTAAGCCTTTATGATGAAAGGTTGACTGTTCAAGTATCATATCATACTGAAATTTTTGCCCCAATTTAAAAATTGGGGCAGCAAACCAAGCCACTTAGAAATGGTAGTAAAAGAAATTAATCTGGGAACTCAGTAAGCCAAATAATTTATTATTAAATTCTATCAATATCTTTCTTTGGTAAGAACTATGCAAGAGGATGACCCAACCCCCACCCCCAAAAAATCATATAATATGTGACATCACAGTGTCTATTCTGTGAAGGAGAAAGCCTCAAAAAATTAAGGAATTTTGTTCAGCTAAGATTGTTTATAGCAGTAGCTCTTCCATGCATCTAAGTATGCAAACGATGGAAGTTGAACAGAAAATTGCAATGGCAGGAATTAACGATGATAAAACAAACAAACAAACAAAGCAAGCCAGAAAAGCAACTACTACGCCAGTGAATGTGCTGTTGTATCCTTTGTTGTGTTTCTGGCACATGTGTGGAAAAGCCTGTAAATTATTACATAAAAATCCAGGGTTTGGACAATTATATCATCCAACTCTAAATTCTAAAATATGTAGGAAGCATGAAAACAAACCTCTCAGCTGCCAGACAAAAATAAAGAAGTGGTCCAAATATTTGGATTTTTTGTTTTTGTTGCCCTGTGTTGTGATGCAGGATGTGACCGAAGGGAGAAAACCCAATAGCTTACACAAAACATACTAAAGTGGCAATATAAACTAGCTGACACAAGCTTCACTGTACATTTAAATTGATACAATTGTCTGGTGCTTCCATGGCCAGTACGTGTTGAGTGCCATAGGTCTCCGTAGAGTTAGAATGTGACAACAAAGACTAACCAGGTCATAATCCTTTAAAGTGCTTTCATATCCAGTTTCTAACGTTTTTTGTTTTCCTCGTTTTCGTACCGGGTTGTCACGTGATATTGACTTCCAGAACATGGTCATCCTTGCTGGGAATGACAAGTATTTGCATAGCCGTGCTGCAGTTGAAGACCTGACCAGATGAAAAGGATTGCAGACGGGGCATTGGCAAACCTTTGTGTTCCCCACTAGCTGCAGAATGCAAGCTACCCCTGCTCCTTATGCTGCTGCTGTCAGCTTGATCATCCACATTCTTGTCCACAGATAGGTTATCATTTTCAATCCAGCTATCTGTTTAAAACAAAAACCCACAGTTTCATCCTATGGAGTGATTAAACAACTTAAAAATTATTTCAGAGCTCAGACGCACAGTCAACTTACCACATGTTAACAGTTACCGATCATCTCTGCTGAGGTAACACTCTGCGCCCATTTTTGGCCAGCAGCAGATGTAACAGTGAATTATATTGGTTTCTAAGGACAATTTACGTAGCATTACCTCACATTTGTCACAGGCTAGGAGGGTGCACACTGGCAGTTCCTGGAGCTCCGCTGACAAACACTAAGTTGCTTGCACGAGTGAATTCTCACTACAGTGCTGGGACTACTCAACAGCAGAGATAAATACTCTAGGTGGCTGTGGCAATTTAAACTCTTCATCTAACCTGGCTTATATGCCACAAATTTTCAGCCATTTCTATTTCATACTTAATTCTTTCAAAAACTGGGAAAAAATTTCAAAGCTAATGAAGACACAGTAGATGTGCAGCTTACAGACAATTAAACCGCAGGATTAGAGAGTTACCAAATAGTTTCCACTTGATTATAAATCCAGTGACAACTCATTTGCACACTAAGCTTTAAAGGAAATATAAGAAAACAATGCATTTATTATTCCCCCTCACAGATTAAGGCTGCAACCCGAATTCAAAGTTCCTATTAGAGCAACATTTTATAAGTTCCAAATCAGAACTGTGAATGAAGGTAAGGAACAAAGGCACCTAAGAGTACTTCATCAACACACTTCCTCGCCTTGCTTTTCTCTTTACAAAAGAACACAGGAGAAGCAGAATCATTTCTGTAAGTAGCCATGTAGTCAAGATAGCTTTACCAGCATCAAGTTGCATGGAGTGAGCAGAATGGTGAGGGAGGTATTTAAACAATCTGACATCAGGAAAAGGTAGATATCCAGCAAACAGTGGCATCACTTCCATGTGAACTTTGTGAGTTGCTCGAGCTGCTACAGGCATAGATATCACTCCAGAACTTTTTCCACAGACTGCCCAGTTACTACTGTTGTCAACAACTGCAAGAATAAAGAGCAAAGACTATGAAGATCTTTTCTGAAAAATGAAGAACCCTCAGTATAGTTTTAGAGCACTTTTAAAATCACTATTTTAGCAACGTCTAAAAGCCCATCGGCTTCTATGTGTGAAGAGCTGTGCAAGGTAAGAAAACAGCTCTACACAAAAGGGACCATAGTTGGGCCTCAAGCAAGTATCCATCCAGTCTGAACAGCATTTATATTCCACTTGAAGACAGATTAATGAGGAAAAAATAAAATATTCTCAGTCTAGCAAAATGAAAACTGCTTTACTGAGCAGCCATACTCACAATACAAGAACATATGCCATTACAAGTCTGGCAGATGTCATTATCAAGACAAAACTGGGGAATTTTGTCAATATGCTTAAGGAAAACACTCTTACCTTCATACATAAGTTTTGTTGTGCAATATCCATCTGATTCTGTCAATGCTTCATCTCTGTCAACCTCTGAGAGGTCAACAAGTCGGGTGATTGACACCTCTAAAGAGCAGAGTGAGCCCGTTTTACAATACTCTGCCCCCAATGGCGGAAAAATTTCAGTTTTCACATGATACAATGTCTGTCAGGAAGAAAACAGTGCTGTTATCAAGAAAAAAGGGGTGTTTTACTTGTGTTTAAACTGAACTGGACAACTGATACAGTACAAACTTAACTTTACATTTAACATCCATTAAATCTTTTTAATGCAAGATTCAGTTATAAGTAATGTTCACTTCATTATCTTGCTCAGTTTGAGAAAATAAGCAAACCAAATTTGATTCAATCTATTTTTGATACCAGCAGCAAGCACACCACTTTTCCCTCCACAACTCAGCCTCTCAATGCTCCTAAACGGATACCAATCTTCATACTATTTAAACAAACTTTTACAAGTTTCTTGGCTCCTCACTTTCCAGACACATCACTCGAATTCTGAGTAATACAGGAGGACTACTTCATCACTCTTACTTCATAGTCCCCAGAATAACAGTGCTGACATTATCAAAGAGCTAATTTTTAATTACCACAGAATTAAATTTCTACCAAAAAACCCCCACGGTTTAACACAGTTAGCTCTCTAAAAACTCCAGAAAGATGCTGGTACAGGTGCTAACAAATGCTAGTTACATGCCAGTAGGTAAACAAATAGCTAAAATATTGCTCAATGCCAGTTTGTAATAGCAGGTAGAAAACATAGCAACACTGAAAACAGACAAAAAGATTTCATCAAATGAGAGTCTTCTCACGTTGCTACTTTTTACCCAAGCATCAAAAAGGGTAACACAAGACTGAACTTAGAGATGAGATTAAATAATGTTGATAGAATTCCTTTAATAGGAAGTTATACCCAGCCTACAAGCTTCCTAGCTGATCAAAGGAATAAAAAGTTTGTCCGTAAAGGGAAAGAAGAAACATTTAAGATAATGGCCTACAAAACCCTAAATATTTCATTAGAGGAGCTCATCTCAAGCACTACAAAAACCAACTCAAATGCTTTCAATAGCAAAGATTTTCTGGAAATTGCAATTTGCTTTGGAGAGTGCAATCTTAAGCCAGCAGGGCAAAAGCAGCTCGGTAATCTAAGGACAGTCTCCATGGTACAAGCCCAGGAAGGCAAAAACACACAGAAAAAAATGAAACGAGACCAAGGACACTTGTGCAAGTGTTCCCTCCCACCACCCCATTCCAGTGGCAAGTGTATGATTCCACCATATCATATCAGGCTTCAATTCTATCGGTCAACAAACTAGCTTTCCAATGATTCCGAGTAGGTATCAATCTCATTATGTAAACAGACGTTTTCTAATACATTTCTTGACTTTCCCTTTCCACATATTAGGAAACCATGTTCAGTTAACATATGCTATACTTAGAAGAGGACTTACAAAAAAATTTTCCACTTGGAATTCATAAGTGAACGGCTTCAGGGTAAGAGACTGTTCTTCAGAGGTAGCTGGACAAAAGCTGACTGAAAACAGGCACTGCAAGGAGAGAGGAAGCTCTTTTGTCCACTTCAATTCCCACACAAAGAATATTGATTGCTTACTGTATATGACCTGAAAGAGAATGTTTATAGTATTAGCTCCTTCCTTCCTCTGAGAAAGAAGTGGAAATGCACATACATATGTTTGTCTGTTCTGGCATTAATATAGTTTATAAAAACAAATTACCCATTTAGGGTTAAATAAATCATTAGGGAAAATATGCAACCAAAATAACTAATAATGAATTTTTTTAACGATGCACATCTAGTTAAAAGGAGGGAT
This sequence comes from Pygoscelis adeliae, assembly GCF_000699105.1. NCBI lineage: Eukaryota > Metazoa > Chordata > Aves > Sphenisciformes > Spheniscidae > Pygoscelis > Pygoscelis adeliae. The sequence goes on from NW_008825427.1 coordinate 326,359, forward strand.
ACATTTCACTGTCAGAAACAGTGTTTCAGAAGGGAACACTTCACATTCAAGTAGGTGTGAAAAATATTTTATTCAAAAGTCAAATTTAATAAAAATATTAATAATGTTTGTATATACTTTTCCTAGGCACCAAGAATGACCAATTTAATATCATGTTCAGACAAGGCTGAAAGAAACTTAAAGGGGACTGTTTTGCAACTTAACTAGTTTACAGCTGTATTTAATTGAAAAACAGTCTCTACCTGATTTTTTTTCCCAAAACCTAATGATAAAACTGCAGCTATGAGATGAACAAATTAAACGTTAACAGTGATATTAGTGATATTACATTTGTATAGCTGCTGTTCAAGCAGGTATGTAGTGGTTTGCATGAGGCAAATGGACAAGTTTGAAAACTTATCTAATAATCTTGCAAGTTTTAGAATTTTATCTGAGATCTACAGGTGTAAATGCCTTCTAAAGCATCTTTAAGAATCAAGGTTTCTCAGAGGACTACAAAGGTCTGACCTAACATCAGCTATCGACCTTACTTACCACAAAAATCTATGTGCAGAAGTGTTAATAATGTCACTTACAAGAACTTTCACGTAGCTGTCCTGCCAATGACCTCATAAACCACCACCAAGTGAATCTTTACCTGTTGAGATTCAGGGTTCAGAGGTACCAGCTGCAGATCTGTACAGTCAGCAGAATTTTTTAGGCTATTGTCTGAAAGCTGGAAACAGAGTTCTGACAAATTCTGTACACAGACTTGCACATATTTCCTGAAAAACATGACAGAGTTTGGTCAACAAAAGTTGAATAGTTATATTGAAAGAGTACATGTCCATAAAACTGTTTTCAAAGTGCACAGCTCAGGCAAAACCAGAATGGCAGGTATATTTGTTTCTTTCAGTCTTTTCCTCAATACTTACGAGTCTGTAGAAACAAGGCTGTAAAACATCCTCTTTCATATTAAACGAAAACAAGTAACTACACAGAAATAGGTTAGCCTGGTTTATCTTGTGGTCTTGTTTCCAAAATAGCTGAAACCACAAATTTGTTTTAATGTTATGAAAGAACACTAGAGGAAATGCACAAGCTTCCAATGGGAAGCTGTGTAAGATAACAAAAGCCCAACTTAAAAAAACAGGCTGCTATAAATATTACTTATGAAAGGTGAGCTCCATATTTTTTAAGAAAGAAACAAACAATAAATACTTCAGGAGTACATTACCGTTTGCCAGCTGACAATAAGGAATGCTTGGCATTAAAAGGGATGCAGAATGTTAATGCAATAATAGTGGAGTAAATTGACCAAGGACAATCGATGGTTACCTAAAGGAAAAAGGGAACAAAGTTCTTATTTGTAATGGTCTTTGGCATAACGATTATGCTTTTCTTCTCATTTCTAAGCAAAACTTTTCTCAGCAAGTGTCTACATCTAATGCATCCAGAAGGGGAAGAAGAAAAAAAAAATTAAAAAAGAAATCAGTATGTCAAAAACTGATCTGACAAAATATTAGGCTTTTGTTTTCCTGTGATCAGGATATGAAATCTCGAAGAAGCTTTTCCTGGGGAAACTGACATACTCAGTTTTGAAGACTAGAAATAAAGGAAGGGGCATAGAAGAAAGAAAAGATAAAAGGACGCTAACAATACCAATAGCATCTTAATACCATAATCTGGTAACAGGTCAATATCAAATAAATTGCTGTAAGAACTGTTACTGAAATGTCTTTATAATACTTTAATATATTAAATACAAGCTCAAAATATTTTAAAAAATGCATTTAATGTATATTTGTTTTAACTTGAAGCAGCACATTTAACTGAAGAATTCCTCCTGAAGTGAATGCTGCCATTCTTCCAATTGTAAAGCATATATATTTGACAATGTATTTTTAAATGCAGAGAAAAAAAAAAAAAAATCTTTTGTCACATCACATTTTATCAATGCTAGTCTATAGCTATTCCTTTTTACCCGACTCTTCACACACAAGGATACATGGCAGCACACTTGGTCAATTTTAACAAGGAGTAACACTGAAAGGTGATGATTTCAAGATCATTTTGCTGTCAGCTGAAAAGCTGCTTTCCATACTACTTATTTTATTCACCCTTCATAATGAAAATTAAGAGGAAAAGTTACCTCCAACTAAATAATGTGACAGCTTGAAACACTAGTTAAGTACCTCAACACAGCATACAGATTCTTTGCAAGTGGAAGAAATATTCTTCCCATGAGTCAGGAGGGAGAATTGCCTTGCCTTGCCATGCCACCTTTTACAAAGACCCAAGTATCCTTCATCCTATATAAACTGCGAGCGTTAGAACATTAGAACTCAGATTACTAGCCAGTGGAACAGTTGGCAATATAGTAAACATAGTGTATATTTCTGCTTATATTTATGTTTTCTTTAAATTTATAACATTTGCTATGATTTTTGCATGTACGTCTTTTAAGGGAAAATTAGTTCAATGCAAGCAGGTGTGTGTCCCCCATCACCACCACTTCTATTTTATGAAGTGTATGCCCCTGATATCAAATAGATTTCATAATAAAGATGTTAAATTACATCTTACTTTTTGGTCGACAGTAGCCATGCAGTTGTCCTGTTTCTGCTTCTCTTTGTTTTTTCTGGGAACTTCTTTATTTGTAGTATTTTCTTTCTCCACTACAGATTCTGTGGCTGATGGCAAATACATGACTTCTAGTTCAAATTCAATCACATGATATGCAGGAGCTACTGGCAAACTGATGCTTGTGATCTTTTCAGAAGACTGAATCCTTAGTGACGATTCCGAGATCTTTTCTATAGTTGTGTAGAATGGGGAAAAAAGAAGTTTTAAAACACATTCATCCCTTCCCAGTTTTCATTTTAATCTGTAAGTAAGTAGGAAAACTAGCCTAAAAAGCTAAGTGTCATAGAAAAATACATGGTGCCATAACCATTTCCTAGCAAGACTTCCATGTCTGCAAAAACAGCAACAAGAAACCATGTTATATAACTCCACGGTATCCTCTTCAAATGAGCTATAATCCGCACATCTTAAATACCAATGCTGCTCACAACTTCCCAATAGTAACGCTCGAGCCTTCTTAAACTGCAGGAAGGTAACCACCACATTCCGTGTAGTACTCCCTTCCAATGTTCAAGAAGGAACTAAGAGGACAATTTGTTAACAAGCTTCCAACTAGTTAAAGAGCAGCTTTAGTCCATCATATGACACCTATTGAAGTTTTTACAACGTCCTGCACCTCCTTAGTCTCATCATTTCACTTCAGGCAAACTTACAACTTAGTGAACATACATGTATCAGTATTCTTGGTCTCTACTCGTCATCTATCTTTAAAATACTACACACGGGCTGCCTCTTTATAGTCTATTTTAATCTTAATTTCATCAAGTCTGTTAAGACTGTTCTTCCCATTTACGTAGAAGTTCCTTGTGTTTGAGCAACTGAGGAGACTATACAGTACTTATGCTCAGAAGAAAAGGAATTAGGATGTCATCTGTTTAAATGAAACACCGGCCAAAGGAAATGCTCCATTTACACAGAGCGCTACATAAACACCTACTCAGAACTACTTCACAATAAAAATGGTCTAGTCAAAACAGAGCCCGCATAGTAATAAAAGGTCACCATGATTTACTTGGAAATCGTGACAGATGTTCACCTCAGCAGCAGTTTCACCATGCCTACTGAATTTCATCAATGAGAGTAAAAGTTCATACTACTACTTTGAGGGTGAAAGTTCGAGACCTTTCTTGCACTGAAGCACTCAGCTGCAAGTCCCTAGAATTGTTCTTAATAACGACTACTGAAAAAGACAGCGTCAGTGTTCTTAATACTCTAAGTACAGGTTTACTTCAGGATTACTGAATTTTCAGCCATTTAAAGATTATGACTTTTTACTTCATCGCTTACCTCTGGTGTTGGAATAGATCACTGCCTTGCTTTCCAGATGGTACAGAATAGGCATGGCATCCGCGTTACTGAGCTGCAAAGTATCCCCATTCTTCATGGTGTAGTGACCAGTTGTCACTGTGAATTTCACCTTCTGGGGAATGCCAGCCAAAAGGCTATCTGAATTAGAAAGCAGAAATTATTAACAGGTTCCAGTACTCATCAGCAGATGGTTACAATGCACTGCTAAGGCTTGTTAGCAATATTCCCAGACAATTTGTCACACGTTACAGTAACTTAAAAGTGTGGGGTTTTGGTGTTATGCAACACATTAAACCTTGTTCAAATACATCGGTGTGGAGAAACCGGTTGTTTCAACTTGAGTGACCAAAACCACTGTTTCTTAGATGGCTTAGACCAGCTGGCTCACATACTGTGTGCCTCTGGCAGCACAGAATTCAGTGAAATACAATAATCCCAAATAATTTACTAAGCTTCTTGTTAAGTTCTCCAGGTTGTAGACGGCTTTATATTTTTGCACCTACAATGCCAGTCATACCCACATGCTGTATTTACATAATCAAGATAACAAGAATGCCAGTACGCACACAGACTCTCAAATATCTGAATCACAACCACCAATTTCACAGGGGTAGCTGATTTGATTAATGCCCAATATGCCTGTCCTTCCTTCGCCACACATTGTGACCCCCGTCACGGGAACAACAGCACAAAATGCGTATTAACTCCTCAACTGCCTCAGTTAATAGCCTGAAAACAAAATCACTAACTTCCATTTATAAACTTTGATAAACTCTACAACAAGTAATGCTCAGCTGTCCATGAAACAATGGATGTATTCATTATTAAATTTTAATAAGTTTATATTATCACCTCTAGTAGAGAATCCCAGTTCTTATGCATTTCTTGTAAATACCAGAGACTGCAGCGTCACAGAGCTAACTAACAGGGAGCTCAGTCAGTTACAAATTTAAATGTTCACTTCTCCTAACCAGTGTGGCAGCTCAAATCATACCTGATATTTAAGTGACACTACATGTTCAAATTCATGTTCAAAAGTGACACTACGTGTTTCGGAGTCAAGCACTGGAATTAGTTGTTGAAAACTAGCCATCGTTGACAGAGCACACTTGATGGATAATTTGAAAAGTGAGAATTTATTTTAGACTCAAAATTAAGAATAAGGCAAAAAAAATCTGAGTAATATTCAAGCCAGAAAACGCTTTCTCTAGTCCCACGAGAATACAATCATCAAAACAACTTCAGCATAGCAACTGTACCTACCAGTCGTCGGTTCCACTTTTAGCTGGGGCTCCTGAGAATATACATCATACTGCACAATTGGGTAAAAATGAAGAAGGACAAACTGTACTTTCCCCACTGAAGTGCACAGTTGCCTGAGCGTGTATGTCCCAGGTTCTTTGGCCTTTGAAGAAAACATTTGAATGGATTTTTCAATTTAGGAAATACTTCTAGAACAAACCCTCTACTAAAGAACAGCATGTTTTGAGCTCATTTTTATCAGATACTTTGCATTTGTAAATTAAAACAACAGACTTGTTCTCTGAGTAAGTGACAAGATTTTCACAAAGGAGCACCTTTTGCCCCATTAAGATAGACGCTCTAGAGTGCTGGCTGATTCAAGAAAAAACATTGTAAGTGACAAGTACCAATAATCAGAATGACTAATACAGTAGCTATGCTGTCAAATTGTTATTTTGGGGTGCTTTTTGTCTTGTTGGGTTCCCTCCCCCCCAAGTGCCACATACATTGAAATATAATTATATTTATTAAGTACTGAAATGATATTTAGCGAGCAGTGAAGTGCTTATTTGGCTAAGATTCATAAAATCCTACAACATTTATATAAGGCACAGCTTTCAGCTCAAGCTATCGATTTCACACACTCCCCACCCCACACCCTGTGTGAATGCTTACAAAAAAGTAATACATACATATTTAATTTCAAACTCTTCCCTTACCCTGAAGAATGGGATTCTGGATGTTTTTCAATAACATTATAAAAAGCAAATCTGTAACATCTGCTAGTGTATTTATTCTTGCTTCTATTTGCTCTTAGCTACTACTGCTAGGGAATGGGAAATGTTTTCTTTTTCCATGTGCCATTTTACCATGTGTAATATATAAACATTGATGCTGGATATAATTAAATCTAAAGAATAAGATTAGAAGTTATGGAGAAAAGCTGTAACAACTTAACATTCAAACCTCACACAGTTATATACAAAGCAAATCCTGACTGAAATGCGGTATTATGCATTTTGACATTAAAATCACCGAAGTTTATCCCTTGAATACTTTATAAACAGAAAAGCACAAGTAAAGTCTTTCATAATATATACATACTTTAAACCTCAACATGGGATGGGAATATCGGTCTGAAGAATTCAGATAATGCTTTCTGATCTCTTTTAAAGCTTGAAAAAAAATATACTGGAAGATTGCTATCAGCATAAACAATGCTAATCACCAGTTTAAGATCTACAGAAAGAATCAAACTCCCTCTGCATCTTGGAAGCACAGTCATTCCTCTGTCTGCAAAAGTAGTGCAATTAAGCATTACTGTAAGAAAATTTAGAACACAAGTTGTCAGCAGTTTCTATCCTCTGGCCAGCTATGTAATCCAGTAGAAGTGACATAGTATACTACTACAAGGATAATGGATTTTTAGTAAATATTTTGTAAATACTGCAACTCAAATCTAGAGAAGCTTTCATCATGTTATCTAGTAATGTCAAAATTATAACATATTCAGATTTTCCCTTTAAGGACAGATAAGTGATGCTTTGAACAACTGTATAAAGATAAGTAGGATTCACACTGAGCAGTCTTCCCATGCAAAGTTCTTTCAAGAAAGGAAGGCTGGGAAAATAGGAAAGTTAGGCGTAAGGCTGTCCATCCTCCAATAGCCACCAGAAGCATGCAGAACAAGGCAAATTTAAAGCAGAGCTATATCTAGCTTTTTATCCATATCTCTTCTTCTGTGGTTTCAGATTGCTTCCTGATCCCACTAAGCCAAAATGCCTGCTCAGAACAGTCTCTAACAGCTTTCTTCTCGTAAGGCTCCTTCATCTGAAATCCAGTTCTACATGCATGTTAATTTATTTTACAGAAAACTACATTTGCAGCCACAAAGACCTCTGACATCTCCAGATCCCATTAACTTGTCCCAATCCTTTGAAAGAATGAAACCTAAAAAGTTAGGTCAGTAGGTAGTTCAAGTGACATTAGTGCCATTTCACATTGTATCATCAGGGACTTGAACTCAACTTCCATCTTGAGGTACCTGCTATCCACACAGGTTCCACAATGTGCGTGTGCACATGTACCAAGCACACCTCTCTAGTGCTTTCTGCCCCAGCACTGGAGGAATGGAAAGGCAGAATATGTAAGCCTATAGAAAGCTTCACTCTAAAAGTTCTATGACAAGACAGAAATTAACAATTAAAAAAAGGAAGGAAAAAAAAAAGGAGGCAGTTAAAATCTCAGCATATTTTAGGTGCTCCAAACCTAAGAATGCTAAAGAAACCTGCTGGCCAGCTCTGACCAGCTATCAATTTTTAGTCATCAAAAGCAGATATGTAGATTCTTATTTCAAAATTAGTTTAAAAAAAAGAGACCCAAAAGGGACCAAAGCTAATTTAAACCAATTAGAAAATGGCAGGGCTAGCAGGCATATATACCATATGCAACTGCAAAACACTTTCTCTCTTCATAGCATCCATATCCTTTCCAATATACAGGCTGGATAATGCTCAGAAAATGAAGCAGCTATGAAACACACCTGTTGCATTCCTCATTGTGCTGCCTCATCTCCTGTTAATCATTCAGATGCTGCACGGATTTTCTCAGTATTCTCTCACTCAAATTTTCCCTACTCTGATGTTCATCACTGTAGCATTGAACTCTGCTAAATACTTCCCTATGAAGGGTTACAGAGGTGGAGAGTGAGATAAAGTATTTAAAGAAACCCAAAGAACAGAACAACATGATGATTGAGGCCAGAAGCTCCTACTCCTGGAACACCAGACATGGTGAAGTCGCACTTTTGAAAATGCTTGGCATTTCACTTCCTAGGACTAAGTTGGCAGGTAAATGCCTTTCCCCATTTCATTAAAACAAGCAAACCAACCACAGTTCAACACAGTACAAGGCCACAGAATGAGTGGCAGATTAAAAAAAAAAAACAAAACACCAAAAAACCACCCCAACGAACCAACAGGATTGGTACTCAAGGCCTGCTGATTTCCAGTTACTGTGCACCTAGTAGTAATGCAATGTGAACAGAAGTGATAAGCACTACTGTCCTTAAATATTTCAGCAATTACTGAGAGTACTTAGCTTGCTGGGGAATAATGGGAAGAAAAAAAAAAAGGATTACTCCGAGTATTAAGCTGACTTAGAGTGCATGCGTGTGCACACAGTCGGGAATTGAGGGAGTTTCATATACAACACTATATGGCAGAAGCCTGACTGTAATCCATTTTCTGAGGGTGGCATTTAGATGGTGACACTCTATTTTCACAGGTGTTTGCTCACGCAAATTTAGTCCTCCTGTAGCAGAGAATCCTTATGTTCTTCTCTTCTCATTCCTTATGTGATTAAGATGAATAATGGGGGCAATTTTAATTCTGACATCTTCTAAATTAAAATCTTTGAAGCTGAGCTTAACTTTGTCATATTTTTTGCAGGTAGGTTTACTACATCCACCAAGCGATAAAATATTCTACCACCCTCCACAATGAAGAACAAGCTATCAACCAAATTCAACCACAGTCACTTACTAAGGGCTAGAAAATGCATTCCCATCAAAATTCTTAAACATTATTCTCAATGAGCTCAACAGCGAAGGCAGACTTCATGAGCCGTACGTTATCTTGTATATGAATTTATCAGTTTAATTTCTGGCAGCGATAATCAAGATGTTTAAAACAAGTTTTGGAAGGCTGACTCAAATGATTGTGAATAGGAGAGTCACCTGTACATTTAGGCATAAATACAACAGCTTCTTCCAAGGGAAATTAAGGTCTAGAACAACGAAAAGAAAGCCACAAGGAGAATGGCATCACCCAAGCTGTAACAGGAAGCAATACAGGTACCACTTGCCAGCATTATGCTCTTCCTCAGTGTCCTGGTTTCAGCTGGGACAGAGTTAATTTTCTTTCTAGTAGCTCGTATGGGGCTGTGTTTTGGATTTGTGCTGAAAATAGTGCTGATAATTCAGGGATGTTTTCGTTGTTGCTGAGCTGCGCTTACACAGAGTCAAGGCCTTTCCTGCTTCTCACACCACCCCACCAGTGAGTAGGCTGGGGGTGCACAAGAAGTTGGGAGGGGACAGCTGACCCCAACTGACCCAAGGGGTATTCCACACCATATGGCTTCATGCTCGGCAATAGAACTGGGGATGGAGGTTGACGCACACCATATGACGTCATGCTCAACATATAAAGCTGCGGGAAGAAGGAGGAAGGGGGGTGCATTCGGAGTGATGGTGTTTGTTTTCCCAAGTAACCGTTATGCATGATGGAGCCCTGCTTTCCTGGAGATGGCTGAACACCGGCCTGCCAATGGGAAGGAGTGAATGAATTCCTTGTTTGCTTGTGCACGCGCGGCTTTTGCTTTCCCTATTAAACTGTCTTTATCTCAACCCACAAGTTTTCTCACTTTTACCCTTCCGATTCTCTCCCCCATCCCATCGGGGGGGGGAGTGAGCGAGTGAGCGGCTGTGTCGTGTTTAGTTGCCAGCTGGGGTTAAGCCACAACACTCAGCCAGTGCTTTTAATTCTTCTTTCATGAGTGCTACATTCACTCAACTATAAAAACATACCTGAGTATTGAATGTTATTTTATTGACCCCTGGTTCCAGTATTAAGTTGTTGCATTTCAACACATGAGCCCCATCTTCTAAAGTCACCCCTGAGGGCATATCCAGTGAACTGCTGCTCTCTTGCCTTCGTAGTAGCATGTGCACATTTTTGCAGATAATTAAAAAAAAAGAGTTATCTGAGGGACTCCGTTCATACATTTCATACAGCTCCAGTGCTGGCAAGTTGTTTCTTGACAAAGGAAAGCCTGCAACTTCATTTGGAAAGCTGATAACACCATTGGAAGTTTTGTGCTTAGTGAGCCACTCAGCTGTTTTTCTGTAACTATTTTTTTCAATGCTGAAGTGAACATGGATGGCAATCTGATCCACTCGGACAGGGATGGGCATTTGGCTCAGCAAAGTCAACTCAATAGACAACTTTCCACCCACATGGACAACAGCATTTGGAGGGTCAAAATGTAGAGTTTTCAACTGCGCGAAGGAGTGCATAGGCAATATAACCTTTTGACCTGGAAAAAAAACAAAACAAAACAGGGATTTTATTCTTCTCCAGTGCTGCTGGAGATCAGTAAGTCTTTTCTCTTAAAAATTTAACCCCTAGAATTAAACGGATCAACAACTTTTCACAATGAATCCTTTCACAACAAATCAATACTTTCATATTTTAGATTTATCTTGCATAGAAATGAGACAAAGATGCTGAGATTTGTTTTCTAACAGTTACGTCTACTACAATTTTAGTACTCAGGCTATTAAAGACAACTAAACTAAGAGATAAGCGTCTAAGCAGAAGTTTAACATTTCACTACTATATAAAGTGTTCTAGATGAACACAGTAGCATAAAGTGACAAACTTCCCACAGCGCATAAATTAAGAGCAAGTAAAAGTTTAAGAAACTAATGATCGGACTGGTGCCTTGAGCCATCAGCTTTACCATGCAATGGTTTTTCATTCTCTTTTCTAGATTCCAAAAAACCAATGCTGACGCATTACCAAAACTTAATTAAGAAGCAAGTCTAAAATAACATATTACTTATAGCACATCCATTCATCACGAAAAACTTCTGCATAAAAATGAACAGTCTTTAGATCTACAGGAAGTATTCTGTATGAATTTGAATTATGATTAATATCCGAGGACAAGGTATTACTGAAGCAGCAGGAAGAATAAATAGAAGAGGTAGGATGGTCAAAATAATAAGCTGCAAGTGGATGGGAACAGATCTAACATCAAAACCAAAAAAGTATCATCACAGAGCTACCAGGTGCGTGCCAGCAATGTAGAGACAAAGATAAGTTAGGAATTGAAAAAAACCCAACACAACATAAATTATGAGCTGTCAAAGCAGAGAAGCAGATAAGTGAAAGAAAACAAAGACTTTCCAGTATTCAGGATGAAAATGTTAATTACCCTTTCATCTTTGACTATTCTTAATTATTGCAGAAGTTTTAGAAATGTTCTGGAGATTACAAGAAAAGAACCATGTTGGATCAGAAGTTATACACAAGGTAATGAAAACAATCGGAAAAA
>NW_008825427.1:337680-342433 GCF_000699105.1 Pygoscelis adeliae
GATCAGATTAGAGCAGCTTAAGTTTTAAGTATGTAAGAACCAGACTTACCTTGGTTCTCTGCTTGCTGATTGGCAAAATCTAGAATTTCTTGGCAAAAGCTTTTGCGTTCATCTTCTGTCAAGTGATTATCACCAGCTAAAAGGCTGCTTGTTTGGAGATAACTAACAAAGTTAAGGAAACACAAGGTAGAAACCTACAACATTCAGAAATTTGACTGAAAACAAGACAGGTCAAGTACTGCTTTTCTAATCTTTTAATACAAGAGCTGCTTTTATCACCACCACACTCTTCCATTAGAAAAGAAACAATGGAAGATTTACCATCATCTGAGAATATTGCAAAATCTCTACTTTTTGCAGACCTACTAAAATATGATCCATTATTAACCTGCGCAATTTGACAATAGATAAATGCAGCACGCAAGCTGAAGACCCAGTGTGTTGCATTACGCTGCCCAACATTTAGAATTAAACAACTTGAGTATTTGATTATATTCCAATTTACTTGGTTGAGAATCTGCCAGCTGTTACAGCATCACTTACCATAACTAAGTCATAAGACATTCTTCATACTTTTAAGTGCTGGGGATACAAATGCTCATTTAAGTATTTAGCCAAGACTGCAATATTACTGGCTTAGATTCTTTCAGAGCATTTACACTGCAGCAGAAAAATTTAAGAGTGTTTAAAAGCAATGTAAGAATTTTCAAAGGAGGCAGACATTTACAATATCTAAGTCTAGTTCTAAAACAAACAAACAAAAAAAGAACAAAACCCAAAATAAACTACAAATTTGAATTTAGCTTAACTGATTTTCAGCCACAGTAAGATTCCTAGTACCGTCACTTAGAGACTAAAATATGAGCTTCTTAGGCAAAGGAAAAAAAACAAAATAAAACCCCAATAACTCTAAAAAAAGCTAGAAGGACCATTCACAAAAAGCTGTCTTTCCTTGCAATTTCCACAAGAACTGTCCTTCAGAGAGTACTCTGTTCAGCTAACCACCCCAGTTTGGAACACCTAGAGGAATTCCATTTGTAACTATGGCACCAATGAAAGCAGTATCCTTCCCCCAAAACACAAAAAAATGATGAAAATTTGCCATTTTGCTATAGTACATAATATTACGCACACAGCACAACAGTTCAGATTAGAACCAAGTTACTTAATTTAGCTACCAAATTTAAGCAACAACATATGAGGCTAAAATGAAAAGCAGAATTCAAATTGTGCTGTTTCTAATGCCAAAAAGAATACAACAAAACACTGAGGCCAGCCACTAGACTTTTACACACACACATCCCCTCTTACCTTGAAAGTAGCAACAGTACAGCAACACAAACAGATTTAATATTTAAACAAATATAGTTGTAGTGGATAGAGTTGGTGTGTGAAAATAATGCAGAGACTATCAAAATGAAGAATTTGAAGCCTGCCAAACATTACGATTGGGCCAAATCATTCTCTCAAAGTATTATTTAGCATTTATGTGGCATTTATAGAGAAGATCTCATTCACACATTGAAGACTGAGCTTTTACACAACTTAAAAGCAAAGAACTCCCACTCCCTTCTGAAGCAGAGACGAAAGCCAGAAATAAAAAATAAATAACAGCAAAAAATATTAAAACACCACACACCACATCAAAGCCACAAGATTTTCATCTTCCAAGCCTCTGTTTTAACTTTTGGAAAAAGTCACCATTACAAATACCAGAAGAGTCCCTTGCCAGGTCAGATACAGGAAAAAGGTAGTAGCAGTTATAGAAAGGAAGCCCAGAAAATAAGCTCCTGAATATAGGAAGACACTATAATGCCATATTTACCAAATGAAAAAACAGTACCACATAAAAACTTCCGTAATGATGAAGTACAAACAGAATCATAAAAAACCTCTATGATATCTGCTGAACTAATGACAAATTTCACACTATCCATGTTGCACCGCTCTCTAGAGCCTAGACGTATTTAAAACGGAGAGCAACAACTGTATGCAAAAGGTTTTAAGTGAACCAGATGTTAAAAAAAAAAAAAAAGCCAACCCTCACCAAACGAACAGCAACAATGGACACAAGAAATAACTCAGCTCTCTGATGTTTGGCAGTCTCTACTGTTAAATAAAAGTTAGAGATATGTCAGAAAAATAATCAGAAGTATTATTTTCTCCTGTCTTGATTTTTCTGGCTCGCCTTTTAGAGGATACTTTTCTATTTGCCCAAGGTGTTTCTGACATTCAGCTAACTGTTTTCTCGTATGTGTGACAAGCAATGCCCAGCCTTCAGCAAGGTAAGTTTTCAGTGCTCCTTGAAGATAGACTTCTGCCTTCTGAGGACCTTTCTTCCTCCTTTAAAAATAAAGAAATGAGTACAGAGTGATATAAGAACCTTTGCAGCCATGAAAACACTCTACACATTTTCAAAAAGTGGTGATGGGAGAGGAGCATTGCATATGAATGCAGAACAAGATGCAGTGAACCATTATGCTGATCAACATATTGGCCTGCCTTTGTGTGATTCACTTAAGCAAGCTGAACTGCAATTAGTGTAAATACACCATGCCAATGAAAGGCTTCATATACAGACCTATCCCAAGTCAGAGCAAGTGAGGTGAAGCTACCTCCCACAAATGCGACAAAAGCCATCTCAGGCTTCTGACAGTTAACTAAAAATATGCTTACTCAACAATTTTAAAGCAGGAAAATGCTTCAATGAAAACATCATTTTATCACTACACAGCAGTTCCATGGTAGTCTTTAAACCTAACATTATTTCCTCAGCTGAAAATTTAAGTTAATTTAGGAGAATCTGTTGCAGCTAGAAGATCAGACTGCTTTTAGTGAACATAGGCGAGAAGCATGCCCAAACATGTTTTCCCAAAAAAACACTTAGGATTCCCAAATTCTTCTAAATAAGAAAAATAAAATTAAACAGAAAACCAATGCAGGAGGTTCCTTTAGTGGAATTTAAACAGCAGGGATAGCAACAACAAAAAAAAAAATTTGGAAATTAGGAATAAAATCACTGTAAGTTTCACAGTGGGGGAAACAAACATTTTTGCAATCATAACCTCAAATATGAAACTGATTACTCTCCAAAGAACATGTTTTCTGGCTTTTCTTAGGTGTATATATATACACACATATGTAGTTAAGATAACTATAAACTTTGAAACAAGTCAGAAGCCACATTACAAAGCAGGCTATAGTAAATGCAAAGTTATGTCTTTCCTCCCCCCACCCCGTTGCCCTTTTCTCCCTAGGAGAAGAAAGGATCAAGCTAAACAACATAGGACAGTTAAAGGTAAGAGCACTAAATCAGGAGGTGATAATTAGGGTTTGATATAAAGAGATTGCCAGTGTTCTTTTTCTTTTTTTTTCTGAAATACAGCCCGAAACTTAGGGTACGTTCACATTTTAAAAAATACTTTTTAAAACTCCTTTTTAAGTACAGCGTATTTTCCTCAAGGATTACATTCAAACTTTTCAAAGCTAATGCGTTTAACACATTTTAAACATTCATTTACATATAAAACTCTGCCAAGTCCTTTCCCACAAGCTTAGCTGAGCGAATTCTTCCAATATTTGTGTACATTTCAATGGTGGCATGGGACAGATCCTGTTTAAAAGAAAAGAAACTGTTATAAGCTTTATATATTTTTAGTAGCTATATGGTATTTCACACAAACTCATAGCCAGTAACTCAGTTACGACAACAAAATGACCAGAATGAGTCACTTTTTAGATTTCCCCTTGCCCCCAGTACACAATATAGAGCAGTTCGTAACAGGTCATCTTCACTTTTTCTACAGTTGGTCATTATCCCTGTCTGTGTTACAAATAGCAGAAGAAAAAAGCCTATTAGAAGTTTGATAAGACAACTCAAAACCACCAAAATAATAGATGAGATACAGTTTCAAGCACTTCTTTACACTTGAATCCTCCTGTCTTTTTTTGAAAGCACCTATTTCTCAGTGACTATATGTCATTAGATTATCACTGCAGGATTGTGTAGTGTATCATGCCAGGATACACCACAGCATAACATACGTGGAACAGTATTAGAGCTTGCCCCGGAGACTCACAACTAATACTTCAAAACTAAATCAACTACATACAGAACACGGTACATGATTCTTTCACTAAAGCTGCACATAATACCATTAAGTATAAGAAAGTTTGCAGTATGTAAACATACTATTAAACGCAAAATGCTAAGTTACAATCAGAATAAGTATTTTCGCAAGAGTGCCTTAAAGGAATTTTGCCTGAAGCTATGCAATCCCAAATTGAAGTTTCTCATTCATCTTTAAGCTTAATTTCCAATGCACCCACGCTGTCTACTTGTCACCTTCCTCACCTTGCCCTAAGCTTGTAATACCAGCAACAAATCCTTCTCACAGAACTAGCAGTTACAACACACACTGTATACCACCACCAAACTTTTTTCAACTATATAATACTCTCTGGCCAGATACATAAAAACATTTCACATCATATTTACAAAGCCGCAGCCTCTTCTGACTGTCGGCAACCTTCCACATAAGCTCATTCTCCTTCACTTAGAACCATAGAATCATTAAGGTTGGAAAAGACCTCTAAGATCATCAAGTCCAACCGTCAACCCAACACCACCATGCCCACTAAACCATGTCCCTAAGCACCACATCTACACGTCTTTTAAATACCTCCAGGGATGGGGACTCAACCACTTCCCTGGGCAGCCTGTTCCAATGTTTAACCACTCTTTCAGTAAAGA
>NW_008825427.1:343575-368169 GCF_000699105.1 Pygoscelis adeliae
CGTCCCCCGTTCACCAGGACTGCTGATAAATGATGGAGAGTGGCTTGGCAAAATACTTAGTGTATTAACATACTTAATACTGAGTGTATTAAGAACTATTCTATCCTTCAAAACAAATTGCTTAAGAGCTTCCAACTGCCTAAATATTTTGCAGAGTATCTGTCAAAAAGCATCTATTCCTATGGGGCAGGAAATGACCTAAAATGAGTTCCCAAAGCCTTTCTTAGGCCATTTTTAATGTTTCTTATGGAAGGCCTAGAAAAATAACTTCTTTCTTTAAGAACTCACAACAATATCCTACAATAAACTAAGTGATCACTCCTTAAGAGATCAGTATAACCAGATAGGTCTTAGACACCAGCTACACATACAAATGAAAACCTACATTCCCCCAAAATTAAGGTACAAGCCAACATGCTTGTAGAAGATTTGACAGTCTTACAAAATATTCTGAAGTTGTTGCATGAGACTAGCCATTGAATGAGAACAAAGCCTTTTCTGGTAATAAAAGCTCATCACTTCTTGCTTTCAACATGTCTGAAAAGCTGCATTTTACTTTCCAGACTCAATAAAATCTTAAATGCAAATAAATTATCTTAGCTGTGTCTGGAAATTTTAACTAATTCTATGTTCTTCTGCACTGAATACATGGACAAAGTATGGGTATATATAAATTGTATATATTTATGTGACAACTACATAGAAAACAATCTTTTATAGTGTATCTGATATCTGAATTTCTGTTGCACAAAAATGCAGTCAGAAATACAAACAGGAATGGCAATTCTTTCATTGGCAAACTCTGCAGATCCCCCTTAGTTTCTTAAATTTAGGAAGATACTGCTGAATTTAGCAGAGATCTTCAGGTGCAAGTTGAAACTGAATATGTAAGAGCAGCTAGCAATTCTGAAGATTTTAGTTTTGGTCCAGGTATCCAACTAGTCTTATAAAGAAGTGAAGTACAAAAATGAAACCTGGTATCTTCAGACAAAATCTTCTGAGACTTTTTCTTTCAATAAAACTTTGTAAAAATAAGCACCACCTAGTTTACAGATTAAAAAAAATAAGAATTGCTCAGTTTTCCTCCAACTTTTCCCCAGAAAATTTTAATGGCAGTACTGCAAATATAAGAAATTTCAGAGGAAAATTATTTAAGGAAAAAAAACCCAAAACAAATCAAACCCCCGAAAACCAAACACACTCTTGTGACAGCCAGGGTTTTTTTGTTTTATTTAACAATCTTTTATAAAAAAAATCTGAAGATCATTACAATGGCTCCTCAATAAGGGAGCTGTCAGGAAATAAACATGCATATTAAAGCACAATGAGAACTCTAATGCTTCAATCTATGCCAGCTCCAACCCTATTATCCACAGATGTCCCACAGTTTATATAAAAAAAATCAACAGTATAACGTAAACCATGTAACACCCATTGCAAGATGCAAGTCTAAACCATTCAAAAGGAAGCTGAATTCACACATCAATATTCTTCTAGGGAAGATTCAATTAATTCTGAATTTGGGATAGTAGAATATGATAGCCATGACATTGGCTTTTTTAATAACTAAGTATACATACTTATAGATAATAACCTCCAACTCATAACTGCAAATATTAAAGTTAATCCCAATACTTGAAACTTGGGGCCCATACAGGTTCCAGCTGTAAAACAAATCAGCCTTGTTATGTTCAGTGTGTAAGCAATAACCTTTGATACCAAAATACAAAAATACAGATTTACATTCTCAATGTAAATTCTTCTCTTGTTGTCCCCTAAATGTCTCTTCTCAGGTTTGAAGATTTTGGCCCTATTCAATCTATAATGTAAACATGCAAAACTAATATAGATAACCAAAACTCATACTTACTAAGTAGTGTTTTTCAAAAGCTTCTACAGATGATAAGGCCTCTTTAAGTTTCTTATAAGGGCTCTGTGATGCGTTGGCTTTAGAAAAAAGCAGAACAAGAGGTGTCACTTACAAATACATTCCTATTTGAATAACACCCCCCCCCAGCTTTTTTCCTCAGTAGAAAGTGGAGAGAAAACTTAAAACTAATTTTATGTGGGGAAACGTCACTAACACTTACAGACAGAGCATGAGTTTCTTCCCCAAGCTATAAAATAAGATCAAGAAAGGCTGCTTCACAACTGTCTGTGTGTGCACGTGCATGCGAGTGATGTTCAGGGTAGCAGGTAAAGGCAAGCAGCAATATAGTAACTGTACTAACTTCTCCACACAGTATTTCATAACATTTATTCAACCTAGAAACACACACAACTGTGCTTAAATACCACACTGTGCCAAGAGTAATAGTCTCACAACTCCCCACTGCTGGATTTATAAATCAGCATGACAGAAGCATAGTGTAATGTAAAGACATTTTACTACTTTAAACAATGTACTTCAAAGCAAAATGGTTAGCAAGACCAAGTTTTTTTCTGAAGTAGCTTGCTCAATTTAAAAGTCTTTACCAGATCAAATATGTGTCAATATTTCTAGAAGGAAAAAGCCCCCATTTTAAATAAACACAACAGGCACCATAGTACTGAATTAAGAATCATACATCATCATTCCTGCAAGAGCAAGTGAAGCGTCAGCCTGTCAGCTAATGCTTCAAAGATACTAATTGTTCCAGCATATTTAACATCTGAAAGCTTCTTTCCTTCAGAAATATCTTTGCAAGTGACAAAATCCACAAGGAGTAAATAAATTTGATTGTTCAGCCACTCAAATAACAGCACTTTGTAGCTCCAGTTGCAGGTTATCTATTGATATCAAATCAAGGATGCTCCATTTCTTTTTAAAATAATTTTATTTTTAATACTTTTCTGAAAGTATTAAAAACTTTATTCAAAACCAGTACTGTTCAAGACTATTTACCTAAATGCTGATAAATGAAGCATTAATGGAAAAACTTATACTTGCAACAGTAAGGAGATGCATTGATAATTTAAAGTACTAGGCACACATTAAAAGAACTCGTAAGAGATAAGAGTTCTATCAATGTTTATATATATGTAGGGATACTTGGAAATTATTATTATTGATGTATCTATATGCCATGTATTTAAGACAGTGTCAGTTATTAGAAAGAACGTGTACATTCCTGGTAATACCTGTTTCAGGGCGTTCTGCTCCCAACCCTGCTAATAGATCGACAGTTCTGTTAAGATCTTCTGAATTGGGTCCCTTCTCTGACGCAAGTCCACACAGATAACCCAGAGATTTTAACTATAAGAGAAACCAGATGCTTGTTTTCAATAGGCTACAAAATCAATATAAAATTCCTTTTATTCTATTACATCATTCCTACAAGACATTTCCACTGCTGTCATATTATACTGCTTATAAGATCTGTATTAAAGTTGCTTCATGGGACGAAAGTAGAGATCCTTTCAAAAGTAACTGCTATTCTCAAAGTAGAAATTAATTTTATTAAGAATTAAATTGCCTATGTTACTGACTCAAATAACATTGGAACACATGGATATAACACACACATCTTTACATGTGTAACACCTAATCAGAATAAAACCTTCTGTTTGTCCACATAAACATGGACAAAGCTTGAGATGTTTGGCAGTTGTCGCCAAAGATCATTTCTAATAACTGTGTCTGTATTTTTGAAAACTACATAATCAAGAAATGCAGGCAGTCTCCAGTACACTGATTAGACAAGCTTGCAAATTCACCCAAAGTATTGTATTCACAGTGCCACACAGCTACCATAAAACCCCTTCTAGACAGCAGCTGGTACATTTGATAGCCAGAAGTCAACAGAGGATACTGTCTTAAAGTAGTTCAGTTCTGTTGGTCATTTGGTTAATTCATTTAGAGTAACTCAATCAACTACCAAGGTAAGCCTGCAAAAGAAAAAAGGTCTCAGCTTGTCATATGACTCTACACCATATAAAATGGGGATGGCCATTAACTTTTTTTTTTTAAATTCCACTTAATTTTGTCGCTAGTTGCTAAGTTTCTTTCATTCAGTCTGTTCCACCTTACTGCTACTCATTATCCTACAATTTTTCCCTTTACCCTTTGTGTTAGAAGAGCTATGAATGGGAGGAACATTTCCAACTCAAGTACACACCTTCTGTAGAAACATGTAAGGAGCATGGGAAGAATCTGATGCACCCATCACCACTTCAAACAATTCTTTGTTTCCTTTAATCTGATCTTCCCCCCTCCCTTTTTTTTTTTTTTTTTTTTTTTTTAAAAAAAGTAACTCTTCAAGGTGAAATTGTCTTTCCTTGCTTTTGTAGTAAGACAAGGACCTCCTAGGGTCAGTTAGAGGATTCCTAAGTCTACTGAAATATGAACAAACTATGATTAAAATAAAGTATTCTACAGGCTATGCAAACAAGAAGATGAGCTTATGCTGGTCTTCAAAAATATCCACAAAGATCCCAGTATGTTATTTCAGTAGTTTCTGGAGTTTGTCATATTTCTAAACTGTTTTTCAACAGTGGAAAGCAGTAGCAACCTTAGACACCAACATTTTCATAGAAATGGAATAACTAGAACTTGAAAAGGCATTCAGGTGATTAGGGAAGGGGCTAACCAAACTGAAAAGGCCACTTTATAACTTTCACTTTATGGTAAGGGGTGGTAAGTAATAATGTGCAATTTTTCAGTTATTTGCCTCTTTCACAAGCCGCCAAGGGTAACACCTTCAGTGAAGTTAGGGGTCTATTACTGCCATACTAACATACTGAAGAAATAATGAACTATGTAAACAGATTGCTGTAATCGCTATTTATAATGGTAAATGCATCCAAATCTGGGCAGCTTCTCCTGCTATAACTGAAATTCATGCTCCTTCTCTCAGTCGACATGGACCGAGTTCATTCTGGAGTTTAATTAGCCAGTCATTATCAAACTAGTGGTGAGGGAGCGGGGGACAAAGAGGTGAACACACCCTAGTTATTCCCAGGCCTCATCTGACAGAAGAAAAAGTGGATATAAACCTGGATGTCTCATCTAGACTAGACTTAAGACAATATACAGAACCCCATATTAAATTCTACAATAAAAAGCGCAAAATCTGTTCCACAGAAACAAATGGTCTACTTCAAAATAGTAATACCACAACTGCAACACCTCATTTGCTCACCTTCTCAGTGGCATAGCTCCATAAGCCAACTGTGTGGGAAACATTTGCATCTATTTGAGCCCTATCACAGCAGCCTTCTATCCTTTGTAAGACTTCCAAACAACTCAAAAATACCCAACAATCCAAAGCTCCAGGAGGAACAGAGACCTGAAGATGAACAGATAAAATTAACTGGGAAATAAACATTAGTCAGATGAGAAAATACTTCAGCAAAATACTTTTCTTGATACAACATAGCACAGCCTCTTGGAAGAGCTTACTCTAAGAATACATAAAAAAACAGGCCAACTCTTACCACCTCCTGAATTATTTATATTTATTAGTTCATGAAACAAGGACAGCTAAGCAACTAAACAGTCATTATATTAACTAGACTTGATACACTCACCAAGATGAAAGAGAAGGAAAAGAGGACTAATAGGTACTATTACTTGGAAAAATTCCAAAAATTTGGAAACTAAGCCTAAGGAAAGCAGAGTTAGGAAAAATTTCTGTAAATATGCTACTACTTTCCGAAGGAGACATCAGATCTAACTGAGACCGAAATTAAAAGTACACTAAGTAGATTAAAAAAACTGAAAAAAAGAAATTAGACTAAGTTTCCTTCACAACAATAAGTTTGTTAATCAAAGGATAAGACAACTGTCATGGACAGTTAAAATAAAGTCTCCATTAAAGAATGGAGATAAAAACAAATAAACAAGAAAAAGACACAGATGGGGGGCAGGGGGGAGACCAAGAAGGGATTATCAGTCAGGACATGACAGAGAAAGACCGGAGAGTTTGACACTAGAATATTTCAAGAATCAAGATAAAAATGAGCATAACTAAAGATCTAGAATATAATGACAATAATGGTGTCTCAAAATCCTGTTCATAAACAATGCAAAAATACTCCTTTTAGAAAGACTGTGAAAGTCTTGAAACCCATAATAAACCAGGTAATTGACTGATGTGATAGGAAAGTTCAACATACAAGCACAACGCATTTGAAGAAAAAAAAAAAAAAATCTGAATTCTGAAAGAATTTTCAGGAAGATGAAGGTCATAAGAACAGAGACGTTTAGATTCCCGCTGTGTGTTCAGTGGTGTCAAGCCCACTCAAGAGGTTTGCCTGTATTAAGAAAAAAGATCACAACAGGGAGAACTACATGGTATGCACAAATAAATGTCACTGTCTCACAGCCTGAACACCTGCATTCAGTTTGGATCACCACATGAAGACAGAAACAGCAGAAATAAGAGACAATGCAGAGAAGAGCCCCAAACGTTGGAGGCACAGGACAGACTTCGGGTGGAGCTACAGGGGAACTGCAGGAAGTACCTGCAGAGGTTTAGAAGGCTGAATGTATCTATTTTGGAAAGAAAAAAAAACAACCACAAAACATAACTACGTGTTAGTTTTAGAATACATGATGTGTCGACAATGCATCTGAAGTAGTTTTTAAATGCAGATGAACAGATGGAACTTACTACTACAATGTCAGACAGGCAAAAGTTAGCAGCTACTGTTATTATAGCACAGACAAAACTAAGAGAACCAGACACCCACAGGATTAAGGACATGGATGAGTCACAAGGTGAAACCCAGAAACATTTTCATGCACACTACACTGTTCTTGAAGATGTATTTCAATCCATAGACATCTGTGGTCACACATGGCGGATGATCAGTGTACATCATCCCTGATAAAGCCTCTTTAGAGGATTAAAAACACCAGCAGAAGGTAAAGTATGGAGGGAGGAGGGGTAAAGCATGGAGGCATGCAACATGACAAAAAGCTTTGAGCACTGTCACTTGTTTCTCTCTCTCTCCTCTGTCATTGGATGAGATAGCCAGAGACACGTGCGTAAAACAGAAAAGCATTTACTGGGCACCAAAAGGAATCACAAAGTAAGAACCACAGAAGGCGATCAAAGCAGCACCCAACTTGCATGGCAGTAAGAAGCCCTGCTGTAGATACTGTTTCTAGTTCAAAACTGCTTTTTATTACAGACTACTAGCCTGCATATCAGCATATTAACCACTCTGCCTTATTTTCTTCATACAACACTGTTACAGATTTAAATGATGGGAACTACAGTTCAAGAGACTGGTAACAAATCCAGGAAAGAAGCAGACAAATTACCTACCAGCTTAAAGAAGTTAACTTTCCAGGTGAAGACTAGAATACTTTAACTAAACACAGGTTTGGTTTTCGGATGTGATGTCTCCAAATTTCTTTCTGAAGACATCCTCATGATGAAACATTCAACTGTAGCACTGCTACAATCTCTTATTACAGCATCATTTTGATAACTCACAGGCAATGCTTACTGTATTCTGGTCACCGACATCTAAACTTCAAAAACCTTGTTAGATCATCATTGGATAAAATCATTCACAAAATGGAATATATTACAGTGACTCACTTCTAATAGCTTGAGTTCTTGCACACAGTTGTGAAGAAGCTCCAATGCTCGCTGGGAAACCTCCCATGGCCTCTGCAGGAAGATTAGTAACGTGCACTGACGAGAAAATAGGTAACTACGCAAGTCCAGTAGAGTAGCTTCTTGATTCTGAATTAGCTCTCTCTTCTCCATGTCTATTGGTTTTCGGAGAATTAGACCATTCCAGCTCCTCACTGGCTGGCAAAAAAATGTCAGCCAGTTTGCACCATCTAAGTAAATAAAGTTAATAACCAAGAATCAACCACTGCTTTCTATCAAAGCCTATTCTTCCTGCCTTCCGGAGGTTGCAAGCTGGCTTATTCTTTCTCAAGTTTATCATATGGATAAACGACTTAATGTCTTAACTTCAAAAACAAAACAAAAAAACCAGCAGAACTTCCACAGCTAAGTAGATAACCGAACTTCAGAACATTCAAACCCCATAGGCATTTTGTCTTAATTGCATAGTTGTTATTAGTATAGCGGCAATCAGTTTGTAAAGTATTTCTTTGCAATTAAGCCTACATGAAGTTCAAAACAAACAAGCTTTATCTACTTAAGTATTTCTTACTCAGCCATCAAGGATAGATGTGCCCCCACTTTCAGGTATAGCATCAGGTTCAGTCAGGTCAAATACATTTCACTGCAATTACTCCTGCACTATATTTTTACCAGATTCATAACACATACCTGATTACATCTGTTATACAACAACATATGCTTTAGCTCATTAGAACAGTTTAAAGTTATTTGATACTTCTTGCACGCTAATTTTTCTTAACGAGAAAGTTAAATCTTCTGTAGTGCAGATTAAGCACGTATTTCTATTCAGTTTTGTAGTGATTACCAAATGTCTCATGTAATTTGAGGCAAAACTGAATGCATTTCTCCAGGAAGCTCTTTATCGAATAACTTAGCAGTGAGCTGTGAAAACAGCAACTGTATCTCAGCCAGATCAATACTTAGGTAATTACAGAGTTTCAGGGCTCCGTTTGTAACTATCACCGAGTAAGAGCAAAACACAGGTTTTCATTAAAAATTGCTTCTAAGCCTCAGAGATGAAAAATAAAACTTTATAACAGACCGTAACTGATGTACACTTGAGTTTGTATGCAGCATAAAACAAGAGCACAAACTGCCTAGTGCATCTTCACTACAATGTACCATCTTTTTCTCCCATGTACACATATAGTACCCAAAGCACTCGGTTGTTTAGTGGAAGCATAGTGAAGAAATTAATAGACTTAATATTTATTTAACATTTTAAGACACTTACCGCCAGCCCCAAAGTTGACAACGTATTGAGAAAACAAGGCATCCAGTTCATCATACTGCACTAGCGCATCCTCAAATTGCTGCAGCATCTCAAAGACGAAGGCCAGTTCTTCCTTTTGACACACAAGCAATACAAGGAGCATGTTACTCATATTAGACATGTCTGGTATTACTGCCTGCCCCCATCCATACATAGAGCTCCAGGAACTACTTCTTCCAACATTCTTCCCCTTCCAGTATTCATACATATAGGAAAACCCGCCATTGTAGCAGATGCATCATTTCTTCCTAACACAGGGAGGTTCACAAAAGAAGATTAAGTCATACAGCTACGCCAGTAAATTCTGCTGTGAATCCAGATCCTGATTCACTACAAGGTATTGTTCATATATTAGAAGTTCAAGTTAAAAAAAAAAGAAATTGTTGAAGACTCATCTCCCATAATAGTAATAATTTTTTCCCCTCTGTTTACACTGTGAAGGCACTAATTGCAGTATCAATAAAGATTCAGTTGTACACAGAGAAGAGAGCCAAAGTGGTAAGTAGAAAAAGTCTAAGAATTAGATATATCATATGCAAGAGGTAGTGCATGAAGTCAAAGGAGACATGAAGATGAGATGGAATTGGTGTGGAGAACAGCACTGTACAGGGACCAAAAAATTCCAAAGGAATCAAGACCTTTAATTCTATTGAACAAGAGTTTCTTGCTTTTCTCTATATCAGCTAAAACAAAGACATATTTAGAAATATAAAAAAACGGAATTCAAGGCATTCTCTATATGGATTACTTCAAAATAGACACTTTTCTAAAAATCATCTCCATACATGCTGATAATAATCTAAACAAAGAAAGCATAGCAACATTCATATTAAATACCAATTACAAGTTTCAGTGTCTTTGCACAGGCACAGTAATGGGACATTTACTCAAAATTCAAGAGCAACTACTAAAACACCTTCTAGATGCAATTTGTTTGCTTCAGCTGAGGTTCATAAAACTTTGACAAGCCTGAAAAGATTCTGTTTCTGTAATAGCACTGTATTACAATGTAACACAAACCTGCTGCAAACAAGATCTAAAAATGCTGCTTTTATACCAGTCTTCATATTTCCTGCCCCAACCCTCAAAGAATGAGCAGAATATTAAAAGTACCAGAAAGCCAGCTACAACAAAAAAAAGTCATTATTAAAACTAGGACTCAAGTACTTTCTTCAGTAAAAAGAGACTCTTACCTGGACCATGAAATACTCGCAGAAGCTCCACCCTGGCTCAGTCCTTTTCTCTCTCAAAGTTCTCATGTCATCTTCAAACTTGCCTAAGTTTTTGGTAAAAGACATGAGAAGCAATGTCCTGAGTTTGGTCAGGAAGGCATTCCAAGATTCCTGAGAACGGGAAGAGTCTTTCAAAGGGTCGGAAAGTACCACACATCTGTAAAGAGATTGATAAAAACTATTTTTGAGGAGGTAAACATAAAATTCACATATAAATGCACAAGCTGAATACTATGCATACCTGACAGATTCAGAGTGAACAAAATTTTGTTTTTCATTCAACACTAATCAGAGGAAAAAAACAAGGTTGAGCATTAATGTTTGTTTGTTTGTTTGGGGGTGGGTATGTTGGGGTTTGGGGGTTTTTCTGTTTGGTTGGGGTTTGGTAGCTTTTTTAAAACTTTTCCAGGTATGTTTAAGTCTGTGATATAGTTTATGAGAAGAGTTAAGTGTTTTCCACAAAATGAGTACTGTAAGTGTAAAAGTAAAATATGAGTACTATAAGTACTTATAAATATATATATACTTATATATATACACACTTTTATATATATATACACACTTATAAAAATAAGTACGATAAGTGTAAAAGTAAAAGCTTTACTTTTTTTGAAGCAAATAATGGATATATTATTCCAGTTATTTAAACGTAATGCTGTAGCTGTCCAAGAAAAAAAAAAGTCTGCTTAGCAATACAAATCAGCAGAATGGTAATTATAGTTACTCCTGGCAGGGATTATGCAAGGTACAAATCAAGATCCGTTAGATCACATACAGTCAGCCTTTCCTAAGTCACTTAAAATAATCCTCCATAATACACTCTTACAGTATCTCAATTTGTTCTTACACATCTTATGTGCTAAAACTTCCTCTACATTTCTCAGAAAATAAATAAATAAATAAACAGAGCCCATTAATTCACAAATAAATCAGCCTTTTTTTAGAGCATTTTCTTTCCTCAGTTTTTTTATCACAATTTAGTAACATTCAAAAAGCTATCAATAGCTCTAAAGACAGGAAAATCTCTCATCCAAGTAAAACACCATTTCTGGTTAGAAAAGTCATCTTATCCTATGGCAAAATGATTAAACCAAGCCAATCCATCAGTTAGAAACCAAAAGCAAACTGAATTGGAGGTGTTCAAACTATTTGCCCAAATAATCCTGTAATATACCAAACACTGTCTAGGTACAAAGAAAGTGCTGCCAATGTACAGCGTTTCATAACACGCTGACCTGCCAGTCACTGTCAGCTCACAGCAAGGTACAATGAGTGCTTCCATCTACTTTTTTAAACTTCATGTTTATCCTGTCACTCATTCTTAGGGGGAAAATCTCCTGTTTAAAGTTAACTCTTAAGGTTAAAATAAAAAAATGTAGTATCTAATAGATTCAGTGCAATGTTTCAGAATAAGGAAGGCAGTATCTATTAAAGTTCGTTTCAAATTAAGATTTGTGCATTTTGTTGACTTTAATGAAAGCAGAAACAGTGTCATAAGTTCATTATTTTCCTTAGAATAAAAACATCTGAAGAAACTGGCTTTAAGTCAATTATCTCATAGTGGAAAGGTGATTAAGTGAAAGGCAGAAAGTACAATGGTAAAAAAAATAAGCCCTATTGGCTTCATATTGCCCTCCCACCACACTCCCACTACCTGTAATTCTGGTAACATTTTTGCAAGCACCTAAGCAAACAAAAAACTCTGAAGTTCCAAAAACTGGTTATTACCACACTGTTCCCCTTAAACCTCTCTTAGCCAGGAGGAGATACTTGAAAACTTTTTGAAACACATTTCAAAGCCACCATGAAACCAGGAAGAACTGAAAATAAACTTCTCCCTTTATTACTTGTGTCAGCCTTCTTCAAAGCATAGGTCTTATGGCACCATCAGTTCGAATGCTGGACATCAAGGAAAGTCCTTAAATGAGCAGGGAACCTGTTACATAGGGTATTGAGTTCTTAAATCAGCACACTAGTCAAAAGGTTAAAATGTTTGCAAGTAAAAGAATATTTACCTGTCACTTTGTTTGTTACAGAAGTCATTTCTTATTTTATCTACTATAGAGGTTCGGGGAAGGATATTTGTTTTGTTCTTTTTCTTGGCATCACTCTCAACTACCACAATTAGCCAGTCCACTGAGTTGTGAGCTTTGAGAACATTCTGCCACTTGGTGATGTCATCCTTGACTGTAGTTTTGTACACTTCCGTGTCCTGGGATAAGAAGTGGTGAATCATCAAATCAAACAGACATTCTGAACAATTTCAAAAGGCAAATTTTGTTCCAACAGAAGCCAAACAGAAAGACACATCAAATAGAATTAGTGACAGTAAGTTCACTTACTGAAAGAGATCGAATGAGGTGAAGTATAGTAAGGTTTTGGTCTTTGAATTTAATTTATTTCTAGTATTTTGGTTAACAGTAAATATATCTTAGTAGTTGGTATATTATCATTCTTTAGATTACTGAAATTAAGATTTTTAAACATAATTTGAACTCTTATTTTACACATTCTTGAACTTTACAACAAAAACATGTTTGAAATTACAAAGCTGAACTGTTTTATTCTCACCTAGTAACAGAAGTGTGATATTTGTGCCTTCCAACTGCTCAAATCTTAATCTGTTTAAAAGCTTTTTCATACCAATCAAAAAAACACAGAAGCATTGTTTGGCACTTTTTTGGCTTCTGGGTTGGTTTTAAACAGATCAATTCAGACAACTCTTAAGGCTGTTCTGGATACTTTTTGATTGGTCACAGATCAGATGTCACCTTTGTCCTTCAACTGGATAATTAATTCCTAACAGAGGCCAACCAAAAAGCAGTGAACTGCAGATAAACAGGATTAAGACATTCCAAAACTTGCCCAGTTTAGATTGCTGACATGTACTAATACCTGACAGATATGGAAGGTGAACTAAAGAAAAAACACATATCTTAAGATTTAACCTCGTGAATAGATCATAACTGAAATACTCTGGCCACATTTCCGTATTATGAAGCAAGTGTGCAGTGCTACTGTAGTAACACTGTTAGATGCTGGGTTTTTTCGTGACAAAGTACTGAAAATAGGTTATTCAAAAGCCTGTTCTCTTAAGCGCCAAGCAACATTACAAAGAAATACTGCTTATGGTAAAAAGTACTCAAGCTGACCAAGTTTTGATTCCAGTAATATTGGGTATGCATGCTTATGCAATGCAGACTTAATTGTTGAAATAAGCATGAAAAGCAAATGAAAAATACCAGAAAGCACAAGTAGAAAGTCAAAACAATTTCATTTTTAAATCTGAGTACTCAGTTTTTCATGATGTTTTCCTAATACTTACACAACATTCTGTCCAGTAAATATGAAGAAAGGGAAATGTCAAAAGGGCCTTATTCCCCTCTTTGGGTAGTAGCTCCTCTTTAAACTGAACAAAGTTAGATTCCAGATGAATCATCTTTGGAGCACGGCCATAAGACCTACAGAGTTTAAAAACTAAAATTAGTGGACAAGACATACATAGCAGAATACAAAAATGAACATTTTGGGGAAGAGGAATAAACTGAAACACTCCGGTATTGGAAACTCACAAACTACGCTTACTGCAGTTTGTGTAAAGTTAACTAAAATTTGGTATCACTTGAAATGACATAGATGCTCCTTTTTGCAAGAACAGGAGCTAGAAGTTTTTCAGCTTTCATTAAAAGATTTTCTGTATCTCTAGGACCTCTAAAAGTAAAAAATTCCAAATAAGAAAATTCCCAAAATATTTTTTCCAATCAGAAAACAGTGTGCCATACCAAACTTTTTGCAGGAAAGTACATCTAATTCCACATAAGTTCTACCTATAGTCTCATTAAGAAGAAAGCATGTCACTTTCAGAACATGGCTGCCAAAGCACATCAAAGCACACACCAATACAAAGCCATAAACCACAAAACCAAAAAGAGAAATACAGCATTACTATCATTTTTCGTTAGGTGAAGTTGAACATAGCTGAGTGAAATGATCATCCTGAACAACATTTACCTTGATTACCTAAGTTCTCCTTTCCTCAAGTCAGTTGCTATATTCAATTCAATTTATGGTAAGAGCTTCTCAGAGCACAACGAATACACACTTTCCCAAGTCTAAAAACACACACTGAAAGAGTATCACAGAATAAAATGTAAGTTTACCTCCTCCATTCCATGGGTTCTCTAGGAAGCTGCTGAGAAAGTGTAGGATATAAGGAAGTAAATAAATTCTGATCTCCAGCACCTAAAAGTGAAAGGCATTCATCTATTATCATGTGCAAATTCTAGAAAAGAGATGAATAAGTTACACTACTAATGGTTTGTTGTTTCAGTAAAAAGGTGTAATTTTGTCTGCTATGTGAAAACTGGAGTCTAGCACTGAACTAGACTTCTTTAAAATCACATGCTCTCACGACCTAATACAACACTTTAACAAGGCACATAATACATATACTGTTATAACTTCCTATCACAATTTTCCACATAGCTACATAATCCATATACCAAAGAGAGTATCATCCATATAGCTGATCCAACTCTAAAAACTAAACAAGCAACTCCTTAGCCAGAGTCACTGGCTAAACAAAGTACATTTAAAAAACCTCAAGAATTTAGCCTTCACAAACCAGAAGACTGGTTAGACAGTGGTTCACATCCCTTCCGTAGCTGGGCCTACCATGAGAAAACTAGCATTAGCATATGTTCTGTGCATTACTGGGTTTGATTCCTCTCTCCCCATTATTCTGGGGCTGCTGTTAACACGAAGCAGCTCCCTGCCCTCCACGCTGTTCTTGCTGCCTCCAGAAACATCAGGTCCGTTAACATGGTGGAGCTGGCCCTACACTGACACACAGATCTGTGGTTAGGCTTTAATCACTTGGGCTTTGAACAACTGCATTAAATGCAACACCATTGGAGTAGCTACTTATATACAAGATGGAACAAAATGTAGGGTCTACCATATGAAAAAATATATTATCAGTAGCCTATGAATATCAATTCTTAAATTCTGTTCTTATCCTTTAGGTACAGGGAGGACATGACAAGGAAAAGACAGGCTTAAAGTAAGTTCTTCCAACTTCTGATGGTTATCAGCATCTTTGAGCAAAGAGATGGTAAACTCTAGAGCAAGGTACTTCGTCAGACATGTTTGAATCCAAACTGACCAGTTGACCATACTAGCCAATGCATAATGCCCAAACAGTCTTTCATAATACTTAAACAGAAGACACAGCATTTGACATCTGGCAAACGGACACATCCAAATGAGAAGGGAGTAAGGTCAAAAATATATTTGCCACTGCATTTGATCATAGTTCTAAAATCTGTGATGTCACGTGCACTCTCTAAATCTGGGAGAATGAGCTGGCCCATACTAGTTTAATGGTATTGCTTATTAAATCTCTCATGTGCGTGTTGCCCTGAGTTATCACAGCTATTGCTCCCTTCCCTGTACTTCCTCCTTACTGCCTCGTCTTTGACTGGCTGCATTCTCCTCTACCAGAGACTGTTTAATTCTAAAAAAGCCTTTATTTCCTCCTATGGAGACACTCTACTCTTGCCCCTCCTCCCCCCACCCTTCCCCAGGATCTCTTGAGCTGAAGAGCTACATTTTCCAATTAAGATTTTAACAGGCATATAGGCAATTCTGCTATTTCCTGGTAGTTTTCCACTCGTTTCCATTTTACAATCATCTGCCATTGTACAGCCCAACCTGAACAGAAGAAGCTTCTTACCTTCCTGTGGAACAGGGAGCTAAGGCTGGAGAAGAACCTGACATCCTTTCTTCTCCCTCCCACCACACAATCTCATCCATCTCCTGACACACAGCCAGGCATTACCTCCACAGTAGCTTAGAACGCTTTAGTTCATCTTGGGAAGCCTTTTCCCAATTTTCTCATATATACTATTTTGATTACCAGCCACCAGCATAATTCTATCACCGCACAATAAAAATAATAATAATAAAAAAAATTAAAAGTCTGATTAAATGCCAGAACAAGCAAACCCAGCTCTTCTGATGTCTGACCACAATAGCTATTATTCAGTGATACAGTTTCCTAGAACAGTTAAAAAACAAAATGCAAACCAAAAAACCCACTCTATTATTACTGCTTTAGCCTTAAGTCTCCAGAAAGCTAATAAACACTTTATTCTTGACTCTTCACCTTCATCCTGTTCTGAGTTAAGTGTACCATACCAAATCTTACTTAAGACTATAAACAAATGTCTAAAATTAATACCGAACCAAGTGTTAGTCATATTGTTAACGCTGTTTTATACCAAGTTACAACATGTCTCTGAGCTAGGCCACGGAGAACAGTCTACTGATTTGCAACTCATTGCTGCCCATAGAAAAGGAAATACGGCTTAGTGATTTAGCAACAGCACGATGACCACATCAAAATGACAGTCCATGAAGCTTGGAGCCCGACTGAAAGAAAGAACTATGTATTTTACCTCTGGAGCATAACAAAGTGCTTTTTCTATACTGCACCTAAAAATCCAATGTATGCCACAAAAAAGTTTCAGAATTCAACATCTTGAGTAAAAAGGACTCCTCCAGAATACAGAGGAGCTACTAAATGATAATGTATAAGCAACCTGCTATTCCAGATAACCGCATCACATTATCAGCTTAAGAAAAGTATATTCATTTTAAAACCAGCCAATTTTTCCTCCTGCATTGGTTTTGAGGGCATATAAAAGACACGTAAGAATGTGTTTTATCATCAAGGCAAGACTATCCTCCAGGATTAGAAGAAAAGGGAGAACAGACCTTCAATGCAAAATACATTGGCTATCCTTTGAACACAGACCAAACACTGCTACCACATACTACAAACACCCAAAGGGCTGTAACATTTCAGGTTCCGCTCACCTAGACCCTGCATCTACTGTAATCAGCACATTTGAGCTGCTCGAGTCAAGGACCCTGAAAATGAAGTTACTGGCGGGCAACACTAGCACAGCACTGACACAGGACAAACATCAAGACTAGTTAGTAGTAAGGACTTGTAAGGACCATAAGATTGGCAAGATGCACATTAAATTGTTAACTGCTTGCTACTGGACTGTGGGGAGGGAGGGGACCACCTCACAGCAAGTAGACAAGTAAGAGCACAACCTTCCCAAATAACAGAACAAAAAATCCTGAAAGATCACTCCAGTTCTGGAGTGGTGGTGTGCAAGATTCCTATGACCCAACAGACCTTGAGCATGGTAGAAGTCTCATTTTGTTCTCTATACATGCCTCTGAAGCATTAGTAGTTGCTGCACCCATGATCTACTTTCCAAAATATAAAAAAAAAACCCCAAACCCAAACCACATCACTACAGGTAAAGTTGCTTGTATCTGACTGATTTCTATGAATTTGGAATGAAACATGCCCAAACCACAAGTAACCCTGGAATTCAAACTTATGGCAAACCCCAAAAGTCTGCACAAAAGTCTGAGAATTGCCTCAAAGATTTTGTTGTAGGTTTTGGGGGGTTTGGGGGGGGAGTGGGGGGTGTTTGATTGTTTTGGTTGGGGTTTTTTGGTTGGTTGGTTGTTTTGGGGGTTTTATTTTGGGGGTTAAAAAACAACAACAACAAAAATAGACTAATGTGGCCGGATGCCTAAGCACAACTGTATCACAGCAAATTCATTTCAGTGGATGGATCTCAACACTAAGCCCTCACTCAAAGGATCCTCAGTAATGGAGGAAAGAAGCTCCTAGCTAAAGTGTAAAGGATAATCAGATACAGCTGAAAAGAAGGAAGGATACGTGTAAATGGGAAGGAAAAGTAATTTTGGAATCCTATCATTCCTAAAACCATGCAGCCTTCTAGAGAAGGGTTTTTTTTCTTTTAGAATCAACAGAATTAAATAAGACCTAAATATCCCAATAGAGATGATAACTAGGGAGCAACAGTAAAGAGTCATCCTTTATCACTTAAAACACAATAAGAAGCACGCATCCTGTGTTTTATTATATTAAGTTTGTCTGGTACAAATATTTTATAAATAAAATCTAATTAGATTTAATAGATATATAGTATTTTAAATTTATACATATTCATGTACAATTTTAAAACATATTCTATAACTTCTCTAATTTATATTATAAATCTAATAAGTCTTTTTGATTGTTTTATTTAAAGACTTGGGGTTTGTTTTTTTTTTTTAAAGAATAGAAAAACTGCTAATCCATAGCCTCTGGAGCACCCATCTCAGCTTTTATACCATGTATGTCTGAACTAATCTACTCCCCATCTGGATGTCACCACACACACCAAATTCAGAAAAAACACAGTAATTCCTTAAGCGATGCCACTTCAATTATAGGGTGGTTCTGTATGTGAAGTGGTAAAAACTTACTTGAACTAACAAAATAACAGAAAGCAGTAATGCTCAAATGATATACACTAAACAGAAACACTTCTGGAGAAAGGGAAGAAAGGAAAAAGCACGTGTCTCCTTTCCACATTACAAAGTTCAGAAGGCATGCCCTTTGCCACTTATTTAAACACTTCACAACCATATTAAGACAAACAGGTATCTGTCCAGAAATCAAATCCAAATAAAGCTGCAGAACCTTAAATGGCTTTTACGATAAGCCTAAATCAAACACTGAATCAGACAGAAATGTTTAACTTACGCTATGACCTTCAAAGACTTGATGTCCACCAAATTGACATCCAAAATGTTAAGATAGCCAGGTCAGGCAAAAGAGGAACAAAACTCACTCAAATGAATCTTGACTGTGAACCTAGCTGCAAAAACTTGTTATGTAAACCAAGTAAAGAATGTCTGTATCTTTTGTTCAAGGACAGGCTGCATCTCTATATAGCAGCTCATAACCACAAACCTAATCCTGGGGAAAAATTCTGAAAATTACGTTAGCCAAGAACTGAAATGGACACCTAATGCCAAAACACCCTTTGTTTAGGTTATAGCGTAATGCAAAGGTGGCTGAGCATCCTAGTCAATACAGCTCCAGAAGAAAACATGAATGTTCAAACTACTAATTTTTAAAATTTTATGCTATTGGTCCCATATTTTTCTTTCCTCTATTCTTTCCTCCTTGTCTTTCTCCCTGACGTTTTGGTAGATAAAATCAACACAGCCATCCTCCGTCCCGCTGCCCCTGTCTAGTTCTGCTGCAAATCTGTACAGGAATGACACGAGAACCAGAATGACCACCTTACCAGGACTCCCAAGAGGAACAAGCACTCTTTGTGGCAGCTGTCTGATACAAAAGAACCATAAAATATTGACATTTTTTAGTTTGATGCCTGCCTAAAATCCTCAAGAATCTATTTTTTTTCTAACACTTTCCAAATTTCTTAGATGCTTATAGGCTTTGTCACTGCAGTATCTGAATATCCCACAATTATTTTTTTCCTCTAGAGGAAATTATCCCAACCCACTAACTACACAGGCAGTGTAAAATGAAGACTCCTGAGGTCAGATGACTAAAGCAGACAAATATTTTTCTTTGATACCAATGACAAACCCAGTCAACTGAGATAAAAGGCTTCAAATACCTTTAAAAGAGCTCAGTGCCAAGAATACACTTTGGTGTGGTTTCGTTTAGTTTGTATGCCCAAATATCAGTCACAGCTAATCCCTCTGATCCCACTTATTTTTCCACTGGTAAAAAGTTCTGCTGTGAATGTTTTTTCATAATTCACTAGCCTATTACAAGTGGATCCACCTGAAGTTTTGGAAGGCTGGTGGGGTTTTTGTATTTGTTTCTTTTAAAGGTCCTCCTCGCCCCCAACCCAGATTCATATTCAAAAGAGGTCTGAAAAACAAAACACAAAACAGCTTAATTGCTGTATAAAAGTCTTAGCTGATTCATTAGTAGCCTGCAGAAGAAAATCCTTTTAGTGAAACTTTACATTTTTACTTGCTGCCGCACTACTAAATCTGTAAAATAGGGGTTAACACTAACAAGAATATGCTGCTTCTTCTCACGACATATGTCATAAGATATTTAAGTACAGAATAATATTATCAACTACATGATAGTGATGACTTACAATGCAGACAGGAGTCCTGTTTGAGAACAAGGAAAATGCATTTATAGGATATAGCTGTTTAAAGGGTCTCACTAGCAGCAAATCATTCTAATCACTTGGGCTACATTCTGCTTCCTGTTGGCACACTTCTTATTACGTCAACCTACTGGTAACAGAAAAATGTTTGAATCAAGCTCTTCCAGTCCCAGAACAATACTCTTAACTGCAAGCATTTATTTTCACTCCAAAAAGGTGTAAAATTCTTCCCACCCCCCTTTACTTTCATTAACTTTTTCTGTTTACACTGCTCTTGTAGATATTTACAATCGTTTTCCACTCTCGGGCCTACAATGATTTTGCTGATGGTTTTGCTCTTGCTGTATCACAGCACATTCTGAACATGGACCAGATGAAAGCGATGCATCCCATTCTCTCCAAAGATTTTTATATAAAAGTTCATCGTACTACGACAGAGTATCGACAGTGAGAAAAAATATGCACGCATACACAATATATAAACAGATACTACAAGCTGATAAGGAATATTCAACAATTGCATGAAGATAATTACAAAAGAACAGCTTGGTAGGAAAGCTCTGAAAAAACTATTAATTACTTCATTTAGCAGGATTGTCTTCAGTCTTCAACTTCCTCTTCATATGGAAAGACAGAGCTAATAATTTAAGTGCAAACCAGCTACAAAAGGATGACTTCTTTCATCAGAACACTTGGTTGATATATACGTGCAAGAACATTATATTAACGTTCCAAAGACTTTCTCAAATTAAAATTTCAAATAGGACTCATGAGAAGGAAGCAACGTTGTTTGGTTTCCTAGGAAAGTTGCCTGCATTGTTTTAAACATTATGTCTGCATTGTTTTAAACATTATGTCTGCATTGTTTTAAACATTATGTCTGCATTGTTTTAAACATTATGTCAAGTCAACATTGCAAAGAATGCAATGCAATTTGGGAAACTACCCAAGTTCAAGATGTCTGATGCAAATGCTCAACTTGCCTCTTCAAATAAAAAACAATTAATGATGCTAAAAATAGTATTTCTACAGCAGTGAGAAAGCTAGAAGCTGACTCAAAATGCTTTGTAAACGTACAAGGTCTGGTTAGCAATGAAGATAAATTGCTACAAACTTGAATTGAGAGTTTGCAAGGTAACATGCCAGAGCGAGCATAACCACAGCTGAACAGTGAAACTCCCCAGTGGGTTTCCAATCTAGTAAGACCAACAGTATTAAAACGTGACTCAAACTAATTTGGAAGGGAGCCATCATGGCACTCAGTCCTAACTGACAAGAACGATTTAATACTACATGGGATGCTGCCATCTTGAGAAAAAGGAAAAAAACATAAAGGAACAGCATCCTTCCATGAATATACTACTTCTCCCACACTTACAAAATATGGTTGTCTGTTTGCCTAGAGAAAACATCTTTAGAAGTTTTTGGGTAGACAGTTTGCCTAGCTGAATTCTATTAATCTAAACTCTCTATTAAAACTATGGGGTTTTGCCAGTAATACAAATACCATAAATACAAGGCCAATGCATCTACAGACAAATCCTGAGGACAAAACTATTAAATTATGGTACTAACATGAAAAGAGTAGTGACAAAAACTGTATTTGCAATTGGCATCAAATATACAAGCCACGTGAAAATTGTCATTTTTATTCTATAGGCCGAGGCCTGTACGTACATAGAGTGCTGAGTTCAGGGTTGTACCAATATAGCAAATAACTACTGTTACGATACAGACTAACTCACACATTTGAAAGCATAACTCTCTTTACCAAAGAAGCATTCCTTTCAGAGTACCGTCAAATTGATTTCAAGTAGATAAAAACATGTGTTTACAAAACATCTCTGGTATGCACAGTGTTGAAAATAAGTTTTGTTCCAAACAAAACTCTCTCTTCAGTTCTCCCTTACTAAGAATAAACCCTAAGAGTTAACAGGAGTATTTCATGATACAAATGTTTACCTGACAGAGATTAATCTAAATCTTGTAGCAAAAGGAAATACTTGTGTTCTGAGACACAACCTCACTTAACCTTCACTCTTCCCTCATATAATCAGAAACTAGCCATCCCCTTGCAGGTCTGTTTTCTTCTCATGCGCACCTGCTAGGTGGAGCAGTTATCCCAGACAACTCCAACTGCCTGAAATCGGAACCACAAAACAAAAGATAAACTGTATTTGTTGAACAGCTTCTAATATCGTGGCTTTGAATGCGTTTTCCAACAAACCAATACCAAGCCAACAATTCTTTCCCTGGAAGACCAAGCTTCACCTCCTCATAAATCACCGGCAATACAATGCTTAGAAGAGCTTTCCTTCAAGTAAGCCATTTTTGTTGAATGCATTTGTTTGAAATACTACGGTCTCCTAAGTACTCCGCTTCTCTGGACAGAGAAAAAAGGAAACTAAAAAACAGCTAAAGCAAAATGCATCCCCCATTAAAAGCAAATGTTTTAGTTTAAAAATGATAGCAAGTCACCCTTACTACATTCACCAGAGAGGTCATCTCTGAGCACTTCTGCTCAATTAGCCTTATTTTCTGAATTAGGTTGCCTCAGACCAAGCCATTGTAGTCCATACCAGTAAAGATATTGCTGTCATGCTTGTTCACAGCACTAGAAATGATTCCTTTAGTCCAGAGCAAGGCATACAAATGATACATAACGTCCACCTCACATCTCATTTGTAAGTATGCTGCTACCATACTGTACAGTGATGAGTCCAAAACATTTTGCAACCATAAAGTATGCTCACTCACTATATGAGATTAACATTATTTTCAATATCAGACAATTGGGCTTGACTGAAATCTGATTAAATTTAATGTTTGAAATTTTTAAAACGTCCTTGCACAAAGAGGCCAGAGTTCTTTTCTGCATTTACCAACAAAAAGGCAAGCCTGAGGTAAAACTGCATGTACTTCAACAGACTGAAAGATATGTTACTTGTTCAAATCATACAGGAACAGTAAGGACTGACATGCACCACCATCACCACTCACCCCCCCAACACACACACACACAGACTCTCCAATTCTGAATATAGGATAAAGCAGGCAAATCTAAAAAGCAATCCACCACAGC
Organism: Pygoscelis adeliae; assembly: GCF_000699105.1. NCBI lineage: Eukaryota > Metazoa > Chordata > Aves > Sphenisciformes > Spheniscidae > Pygoscelis > Pygoscelis adeliae. The sequence goes on from NW_008825427.1 coordinate 366,798, forward strand.
CTGAACAGTCGCATAACACCAACAAGGAAGGCAACGATATCCTCCAGATGTTTTTAATATGTACATTTTTCTGATTTTAAATCTGAAGTGAAATGGATTTCAAAAGTCTTGACGTAGGTGAGTACAGAAGATTCAATACAGATACCACTGACTTCAGTCTATGAACTGCATCCAAAAAAAAAAAGTTGTTGTTTAAGAAAGAAAAAAGCACATTTATAAAACAGTCTGAAGAAAATATAAATACAGAGTTCCATAATTATATAGTTATGAGGTTACAGTTGGGTATTTTTTCTAAATAGCAATATCAGTCTAAAACCTTAATCATCAATAAATGCTTACTTCGTAATAAGACAACACACACCTGTGAAATAGTTTCTATTTCACATGCACATAAAGCATTCCCGGTGTTTTACTGATAAAGTGCAAATATGTACTTTGTTATGTCATCGATAGAGATACTTTTGACTAAGAACGAACGGGCACTAGTTACCTTTTGTTTAAAAAAAAAAAAAAAAAAGCAGAATTCTCTACGCTGATCTCATTCACCTTACTTTTTTATTAAGAGCATTATAGATGTAGTTAGAATGAAATAGACTATTTCAGCTGGAAGGGCCCTACAACGATCTTCTAAGTCCAACTGCCTGACCAGTTCAGGGCTGACCAAAAGTCAAAGCATGTTAAGGGGATCGTCCAAATACCTCTTCAACACTGACAGGCTTGGGGCATTGACCACCTCTCTAGGAAGCCTGTTCCAGCGTTTGACCACCCTCTCGGTAAAGAAACGCTTCCTCATGTCCAGCCTAGTTCACGTGCTTGTTTTAAGTGAACTTTGTGTGCAACCCTCTATACCTGTAAGAGCATAGGAGCTCACGTTTTACATCAGGACCGGCGTGCACGCGCCCCAGCTGCCTGCCTCTGACACCTGAAAGAACTAATTCATCGCTGGAACCACGCGATCCGGTTTGTTAAATAAACTCAGAGATGACACCAAAGCACAGTAGTTAAAGATTAAATTAGAATGTCAGTGGGAATCTCTCCTCACCACTGAGGATGTCTTACTTCTCAAGACTTCTCTTACCCAGAGCAAAACTACACAAAGCTCGCTGGCAAGAAGCTCGGGGTTTAAGATTTATTGTCGTATTTGAACCTCTTCCCCTATGCACATGTAAGCACGACATTCGTTTTCGTTATTTACTATCGCCCTGAAACACACAGAAACAAACCCAAGTTTGCCCACCGCCATTAAAAGGGGGGGAAACCAGCGAAGAGGCAAAACCCGCCATCAGAGCCCTCCGCGGGCGCCGTGTCCCTCGGCCCCGGGCGCCGGCACCCAGAGCTGCAGGCAGCCCGGCAGCTTCGTCGGGGCGCCCCT